>NC_086447.1:364771227-365071852 GCF_028390025.1 Pseudophryne corroboree
TACGACATCTCTTTATCAACCAGTCTATATTAGCAGCAGACACAGTACAGTACGGTAGTTCACGGCTGTGGCTACCTCTGTGTCGGCACTCGGCAGTCCGTCCATAATTGTATACCACCTACCCGTGGTTTTTTTTTCTTTCTTCTTCATACATACATACTACGACATCTCTTTATCAACCAGTCTATATTAGCAGCAGACACAGTACAGTACGGTAGTTCACGGCTGTGGCTACCTCTGTGTCGGCACTCGGCAGTCCGTCCATAATTGTATACCACCTAACCGTGGTTTTTTTTTCTTTCTTCTTCATACATACATACTACGACATCTCTTTATCAACCAGTCTATATTAGCACCAGACACAGTACAGTACGGTAGTTCACGGCTGTGGCTACCTCTGTGTTGGCACTCGGCAGTCCGTCCATAATTGTATACTAGTATCCATCCATCTCCATTGTTTACCTGAGGTGCCTTTTAGTTGTGCCTATTAAAATATGGAGAACAAAAATGTTGAGGTTCCAAAATTAGGGAAAGATCAAGATCCACTTCCACCTCGTGCTGAAGCTGCTGCCACTAGTCATGGCCGAGACGATGAAATGCCAGCAACGTCGTCTGCCAAGGCCGATGCCCAATGTCATAGTACAGAGCATGTCAAATCCAAAACACCAAATATCAGTAAAAAAAGGACTCCAAAACCTAAAATAAAATTGTCGGAGGAGAAGCGTAAACTTGCCAATATGCCATTTACCACACGGAGTGGCAAGGAACGGCTGAGGCCCTGGCCTATGTTCATGGCTAGTGGTTCAGCTTCACATGAGGATGGAAGCACTCAGCCTCTCGCTAGAAAAATGAAAAGACTCAAGCTGGCAAAAGCACAGCAAAGAACTGTGCATTCTTCGAAATCCCAAATCCACAAGGAGAGTCCAATTGTGTCGGTTGCGATGCCTGACCTTCCCAACACTGGATGTGAAGAGCATGCGCCTTCCACCATTTGCACGCCCCCTGCAAGTGCTGGAAGGAGCACCCGCAGTCCAGTTCCTGATAGTCAGATTGAAGATGTCAGTGTTGAAGTACACCAGGATGAGGAGGATATGGGTGTTGCTGGCGCTGGGGAGGAAATTGACCAGGAGGATTCTGATGGTGAGGTGGTTTGTTTAAGTCAGGCACCCGGGGAGACACCTGTTGTCGGTGGGAGGAATATGGCCGTTGACATGCCAGGTGAAAATACCAAAAAAATCAGCTCTTCGGTGTGGAGGTATTTCAACAGAAATGCGGACAACAGGTGTCAAGCCGTGTGTTCCCTTTGTCAAGCTGTAATAAGTAGGGGTAAGGACGTTAACCACCTCGGAACATCCTCCCTTATACGTCACCTGCAGCGCATTCATAATAAGACAGTGACAAGTTCAAAAACTTTGGGTGACAGCGGAAGCAGTCCACTGACCAGTAAATCCCTTCCTCTTGTAACCAAGCTCACGCAAACCACCCCACCAACTCCCTCAGTGTCAATTTCCTCCTTCCCCAGGAATGCCAATAGTCCTGCATGCCATGTCACTGGCAATTCTGACGATTCCTCTCCTGCCTGGGATTCCTCCGATGCATCCTTGCGTGTAACGCCTACTGCTGCTGGCGCTGCTGTTGTTGCTGCTGGGAGTCGATGGTCATCCCAGAGGGGAAGTCGTAAGACCACTTTTACTACTTCCACCAAGCAATTGACTGTCCAACAGTCCTTTGCGAGGAAGATGAAATATCACAGCAGTCATCCTACTGCAAAGCGGATAACTGAGGCCTTGGCATCCTGGGTGGTGAGAACCGTGGTTCCGGTATCCATCATTACTGCAGAGCCAACTAGAGACTTGTTGGAGGTACTGTGTCCCCGGTACCAAATACCATCTAGGTTCCATTTCTCTAGGCAGGCGATACCGAAAATTTACACAGACTCCAGAAAAAGAGTCACCAGTGTCCTAAAAAATGCAGCTGTACCCAATGTCCACTTAACCACGGACATGTGGACAAGTGGAGCAGGGCAGGGTCAGGACTATATGACTGTGACAGCCCACTGGGTAGATGTATGGACTCCCGCCGCAAGAACAGCAGCGGCGGCACCAGTAGCAGCATCTCGCAAACGCCAACTCTTTCCTAGGCAGGCTACGCTTTGTATCACCGGTTTCCAGAATACGCACACAGCTGAAAACCTCTTACGGCAACTGAGGAAGATCATCGCGGAATGGCTTACCCCAATTGGACTCTCCTGTGGATTTATGGCATCGGACAACGCCAGCAATATTGTGTGTGCATTAAATATGGGCAAATTCCAGCACGTCCCATGTTTTGCACATACCTTGAATTTGGTGGTGCAGAATTATTTAAAAAACGACAGGGGCGTGCAAGAGATGCTGTCGGTGGCCAGAAAAATTGCGGGACACTTTCGGCGTACAGGCACCACGTACAGAAGACTGGAGCACCACCAAAAACTACTGAACCTGCCCTGCCATCATCTGAAGCAAGAAGTGGTAACGAGGTGGAATTCAACCCTCTATATGCTTCAGAGGTTGGAGGAGCAGCAAAAGGCCATTCAAGCCTATACAATTGAGCACGATATAGGAGGTGGAATGCACCTGTCTCAAGCGCAGTGGAGAATGATTTCAACGTTGTGCAAGGTTCTGATGCCCTTTGAACTTGCCACACGTGAAGTCAGTTCAGACACTGCCAGCCTGAGTCAGGTCATTCCCCTCATCAGGCTTTTGCAGAAGAAGCTGGAGACATTGAAGGAGGAGCTAACACGGAGCGATTCCGCTAGGCATGTGGGACTTGTGGATGGAGCCCTTAATTCGCTTAACAAGGATTCACGGGTGGTCAATCTGTTGAAATCAGAGCACTACATTTTGGCCACCGTGCTCGATCCTAGATTTAAAGCCTACCTTGGATCTCTCTTTCCGGCAGACACAAGTCTGCTGGGGTTGAAAGACCTGCTGGTGAGAAAATTGTCAAGCCAAGCGGAACGCGACCTGTCAACATCTCCTCCTTCACATTCTCCCGCAACTGGGGGTGCGAGGAAAAGGCTCAGAATTCCGAGCCCACCCGCTGGCGGTGATGCAGGGCAGTCTGGAGCGACTGCTGATGCTGACATCTGGTCCGGACTGAAGGACCTGACAACGATTACGGACATGTCGTCTACTGTCACTGCATATGATTCTCTCACCATTGAAAGAATGGTGGAGGATTATATGAGTGACCGCATCCAAGTAGGCACGTCACACAGTCCATACTTATACTGGCAGGAAAAAGAGGCAATTTGGAGGCCATTGCACAAACTGGCTTTATTCTACCTAAGTTGCCCTCCCACAAGTGTGTACTCCGAAAGAGTGTTTAGTGCCGCCGCTCACCTTGTCAGCAATCGGCGTACGAGGTTACATCCAGAAAATGTGGAGAAGATGATGTTCATTAAAATGAATTATAATCAATTCCTCCGCGGAGACATTGACCAGCAGCAATTGCCTCCACAAAGTACACAGGGAGCTGAGATGGTGGATTCCAGTGGGGACGAATTGATAATCTGTGAGGAGGGGGATGTACACGGTGATATATCGGAGGGTGATGATGAGGTGGACATCTTGCCTCTGTAGAGCCAGTTTGTGCAAGGAGAGATTAATTGCTTCTTTTTTGGGGGGGGTCCAAACCAACCCGTCATATCAGTCACAGTCGTGTGGCAGACCCTGTCACTGAAATGATGGGTTGGTTAAAGTGTGCATGTCCTGTTTTGTTTATACAACATAAGGGTGGGTGGGAGGGCCCAAGGACAATTCCATCTTGCACCTCTTTTTTCTTTTATTTTTCTTTGCGTCATGTGCTGTTTGGGGAGGGTTTTTTGGAAGGGACATCCTGCGTGACACTGCAGTGCCACTCCTAAATGGGCCCGGTGTTTGTGTCGGCCACTAGGGTCGCTAATCTTACTCACACAGTCAGCTACCTCATTGCGCCTCTTTTTTTCTTTGCGTCATGTGCTGATTGGGGAGGGTTTTTTGGAAGGGACATCCTGCGTGACACTGCAGTGCCACTCCTAAATGGGCCCGGTGTTTGTGTCGGCCACTAGGGTCGCTAATCTTACTCACACAGTCAGCTACCTCATTGCGCCTCTTTTTTTCTTTGCGTCATGTGCTGATTGGGGAGGGTTTTTTGGAAGGGACATCCTGCGTGACACTGCAGTGCCACTCCTAAATGGGCCCGGTGTTTGTGTCGGCCACTAGGGTCGCTAATCTTACTCACACAGTCAGCTACCTCATTGCGCCTCTTTTTTTCTTTGCGTCATGTGCTGATTGGGGAGGGTTTTTTGGAAGGGACATCCTGCGTGACACTGCAGTGCCACTCCTAAATGGGCCCGGTGTTTGTGTCGGCCACTAGGGTCGCTAATCTTACTCACACAGTCAGCTACCTCATTGCGCCTCTTTTTTTCTTTGCGTCATGTGCTGATTGGGGAGGGTTTTTTGGAAGGGACATCCTGCGTGACACTGCAGTGCCACTCCTAAATGGGCCCGGTGTTTGTGTCGGCCACTAGGGTCGCTTATCTTACTCACACAGTCAGCTACCTCATTGCGCCTCTTTTTTTCTTTGCGTCATGTGCTGATTGGGGAGGGTTTTTTGGAAGGGACATCCTGCGTGACACTGCAGTGCCACTCCTAGATGGGCCAGGTGTTTGTGTCGGCCACTAGTGTCGCTTAGCTTAGTCATCCAGCGACCTTGGTGCAAATTTTAGGACTAAAAATAATATTGTGAGGTGTGAGGTATTCAGAATAGACTGAAAATGAGTGGAAATTATGGTTTTTGAGGTTAATAATAATATGGGATCAAAATGACCCCCAAATTCTATGATTTAAGCTGTTTTTTAGTGTTTTTTAAAAAAAACACCCGAATCCAAAACACACCCGAATCCGACAAAAAAAATTCGGTGAGGTTTTGCCAAAACGCGGTCGAACCCAAAACACGGCCGCGGAACCGAACCCAAAACCAAAACACAAAACCCGAAAAATTTCAGGCGCTCATCTCTAACTGCAATGGCCCTTAGACATTATGCCACACACAATAATGCCCATGACACAATATGCCACACACCATTATGCCCCGACACATTATGCCACACACTGTAATGCCTGTGACACATTATTTCAGGCATCGCAATGCCCGTTATTCATTATGTTACACACTGCAATGCCCCTGATACATTATAGCACATTCAATGCCTGTGACACATTATGACACACACCGCAATGTCCGTGATACATTATGCCACACACTGCAATGTCCGTGATACATTACGCCACACACTGCAATGGCCCTGAGACATTATACCACATACCACAATGCCCGTGATATAGTATACCACGCACACCGTAATGCCTGTGACACTTACCGCAATGCCCGTTATACCCTATGCTACACACCGCAATGCCCGTTAAACATGCCACACACTGCAATGCCCCTGAGACATTATACTACATACCACAATGCCTGTGATATAGTATACCACACACACCGTAATGCCTGTGATACATACCGCAATGCCAGTTATACCCTATGCCACACACCGCAATGCCCGTTATACCTTATGCCACACACTGCAATGCCCCTGAGACATTATACCACATACCACAATGCCCGTGATATAGTATGCCACACACCGTAATGCCTGTGACACATTATGACACACACCGCAATGTCCGTGATACATTATGCCACACACCGCAATGCCCATTACACATTAAGTCCTACAGTCAGGCTTCTAATTACTTTTAAATGACCTGCTTGTTGCCAGAGGTTTCATGCTGTTGGTTCCATGCATGGTGCCAGGGGTTTTCATGCTCAGGGTGTCATGCTCGTTGCCAGAAGTTTCATGCGGTAGGTGTTATGCTTGTTGCCTTGGTATCATGTGCTGGATTTCAAGCTTGTTGCCAGGTGGTAATATTCATTGCCAGGGGTTTCATGCACTGGGTGTCATGCTCGTTGCTAGGGGGTAATGCTTGTTGCCAGGGATTTCATGAGCTGGGTGTTGTGCTTGTAACCAGGACGTAATGCTTGTTGCTAGGGCTGTGCTCCCAGTGCCACATATGCCCCCCAGTGCCAGATATTACCCCACAGTGCCAGGTACACATATGCCCCCAGTGCCAAATATGCCCCCCAGTGCCAAATATGCTACCCCAGGGCCAAATATGCTCCCCCAGGGCCAAATATGCCCCCCAAGTGCAAAATATGCTCCCGCCGTGCCAAACATGCCGCGTCAAGTGCAAAATATGTTCCGCCAGTGCCAAATATGCCCTCCCAGTGCCAAACATGCACCCCCAAGTGTCAAAAATGTTCCCCCAGTGCCAAATATGCCCCCCAAGTGCCAAATATGTTTCCCCATTGCCAAATATGCCCCCTCTAGTGCCACATATGCTCCCCCAGTGCCAAACATGCCCCCCCATGTGCCAAATATGTTCCCCCAGTGCCAAATATGCCCCCTCCAGTGCCAAATATGTTCCCCCAGAGCCAAATATGCTGCCCCAATGCCAAGCATGCCCCCCATGTGCCAAATATGTTCCCTCAGTGCCAAATATGCCACCCCAACCCCCCCCCCCCCCCCCCGGGCTCTCCTGCTACTGTGCTGTTTTGGGAAGGACACGGAGGGCACAGCGCGTGCCTCTCCTGTGTGTCCTTCCTGCGTCTCCGGCGGCAGCGGCGTGTCTATCACATGAAGTGCCGGTTCATGAGCCAATCAGAGCTCACGAACGGGCACTTCATTTAACAGACACGCCGCTGCCACCGGAGACCCAGGAGGGACACACATGAGAGGCGCACGCTGTGCCCTCCGTGTCCCTCCTTCCCAAAACAGAATCAGTGGATAGGGCGCCCCGCAGCCCTGCGCACCTCCAAGCACTCGCAGTGGCTGCGGACCCCTAGTTACGCCACTGTGACCAAGTCCAACCCAAAATCATAGATGTCGTTCATTTTTCATCTGAGCCCTCCGCTGGCCCACAAATTACCCTACGGCTCCTGGATTTCCTCCGGTCAGCATTTGGACCTTGGGTCTATGATGGTGGTATAAAGGGAATGGAGTCAGGAGGGGTCAGATACATCTAATCTGTGTAATGTAGGTGTGATGTCAGTGTGTATCCCTGCCATGTAATGTAGCTGTGATGTCAGTGTGTATTCCTGCCGTGTAATGTAGGTGTGATGTCGGTGTGTATTCCTGCCGTGTAATGTAGCTGTGAATCCAGTGTGTATCCCTGCCGTGTAATGTAGCTGTGATGTCAGTGTATATCCCTGACGTGTAATGTAGCTGTGATGTCAGTGTGTATCCCTGCAGTGTAATGTAGCTGTGATGTCAATGTGTATCCCTGCCATGTAATGTAGCTGTGATGTCAGTGTGTATCCCTGCCATGTAATGTAGCTGTGATGTCAGTGTGTATCCCTGCCGTGTAATGTAGCTGTGATGACAGTGTGTATCCCTGCCGTGTAATGTAGCTGTGATGTCAGTTTGTAGCGCTGCCGTGTAATGTAGCTGTGATGTCAGTGTGTAGCCCTGCCGAATAATGTAGGTGTGATGTCAGTGTGTAGCCCTGCTGTGTCATGTAGCTATGATGTTGGTGTGTACCATGTACTGTGCTTTGTACTTTAGTTTTCACCTGCCACTGCAGGATACACCCCTGAGTAACAGTAGATACGCCCAAAGGTGGAGATAGACACGCCCCTTGAATGTGACACACTCCCTGAAACTACTTTTCAAAAGTAGGCAAGTATGATTTGTTAGCACTGAATGAGACTCTATTGGATGCAGTGGTGTATGCAAATCCTTTATATCCATTTTAAAGGCTGAGGCAAAAAAAAAAACAAGTCCCGGATTTTAAAGAGTAACAAAAAAGACATGCTAAATGCTATTCACAATTTTAGTACATAATCTAAAAGTGCATGGAATACAGTTTATTTTCAATAAGTCTTGAATATGATAATGTCCAGATGGTGGCCTTCATTCGTGATACACATTTGTAGTCAATTTCTGAAGTTTCTTGAGGAAGCTCACTTTCATTTGTCTGGATACGGTAACAGCAAAATTTTAGATACTAGGCGTAAAACAATCCTCATCAGCTTCGTGCAAGGCCTCTACACAGCCAATGGGGTCATCTGAAAGCTGAGGTCTACAAACATCAACCAAGAACCATTAATGAGCTGAAGGGTGCTATACGCCAATTAATTGTGATATTATTCAAAACCAATTGAAGATAAACTGTATTCCATGTACTTTTAGATTACGTATTATATTTTTTATTAGCATTTGCTAACCTTTTAAATCTGGGAGGGTTTTTTTGCCTCACCCAGTATTAAAGTGTTAAAATCACAGTAACAGTAAAACAGCAATTTATTTTGATATGAAAAATACATTCTAAAGGCAAGTTTAATGATGTGGAAAAGAACAGCCTTAAATAATCTCTAATGATCACCATGTAACAGAACAAATAATACAAAAAGGAAATTAAAACAATTCTAAACAATATTATTATCCAGTATACATTAATATATCTATTGAAAAGAAATATGCATAATCTACCACATCGGTTACGGACTAATCATTTTAATTAATAAGTAAAATTACATGTCAGCAAAAAAAAAAAAAAAAAAAAAAAGATATCAAAGCACTGCAGAAATATGATTATTACTAAATATATAATCAGAAAAAACATCACAGAGCTAGTACAAAGTAGGCTATATTAGAAGCCACAAAATATTAAATAAACAATCTAATATGTGCTCCATACATATATGGGGCCATCTAATTTAAAATCTAAGTACCAATGATTGCAAAAAATAAAAACAAAGCATATCATCAAAAACAAAAAATCATAACTACGAGAAAAGGAATTACCGGTAGGTAATTAAAATCCTATTTTCTCTTACATCCAAGAGGATGTACCATGGGCATGTACCAAAGCTCCCACGTTAGTACCATGGGGATGTACCAAAGCTCCCAGAACGGAAGGGAGAGCGCGGAGGCTAATGCAGAACTGATTGACCAAACTTCAGGTCCTCAGCGGCCAAGGTATTGAACTTGTAGAACTTTGGAAACGTGTTCGAACCCGACCAAGTAGCCGCTCGGCAAAGCTGTAAAGCCGAGACACCCCAGGCAGCCGCCCAGGAAGAACCCACCTTACGAGTAGAGTGGGCCTTAACTGACGTAGGACACGGCAATCCTGCCATAGAATTTGCATGCTGGATAGTGAACCTGATCCAGCGAGAGATCATCTGCTTAGAAGCAGGACACCCAAGTATCTTGGGCTCATACAGGACAAACAGAGAGTCCAATTTTCTGTGACGAGCAGTCCTTTTCACACAGATTTTCAGATCCCTTACAACATCCAAGGACTTTGATGAAATTGAGGAGTCAGTAATCACTGGCACCACAATAGGTTGGTTGATATAAAATGCCGACACAACTTTCGGAAAGGAACTGCTGACGTGTACGGAGCTCAGCTCTCTCTTCATGGAAGATCAAGTAGGGGCTCTTACAAGCCAAAGCCCCCAACTCCGACACACGTCTAGCAGAAGCTAAGGCCAACAAAGTGACAGCCTTCCACGTGAGAAATTTGACCTCAACCTCTGGTAGAGGTTCGAACCAATCCGATTGGAGGAACTGTAACACACCGTTAAGATCCCAGGTTGCCGTAGGCGGCACAAAGGGAGGCTGGATGTGTAGAACCCCTTTCAGAAAAGTCTGAACCTCCGGGAGGGAAGCCAACTATTTCTGGAAGAAAATGGATAGGGATGAAATCTGGACCTTTACGGATCCCAACCTCAGGCCCATATCCACATCTGCCTGCAGGAAGAGGAGAAACCGTCCCAATTGAAACGCCACAATAGGAAACTTCTTGGACTCACACCAAGATACATATTTTTTCCAAATACGATGGTAATGTTTAGACGTTACTCCTTTCCTAGCCTGTATCAGGGTAGGAATAACCTTGTTCGGAATACCCTTCCGAACTAATATCTGGTGTTCAACCTCCGTGCCGTCAAACGTAGCCACGGTAAGTCTTGATAGGCGAACGGCCCCTGCTGTAGCAGGTCCTTCCAAAGAGGAAGAGGCCTTGGCTCTTCTTGCAGTAGATCCGCGTACCAAACCCTTCTTGGCCAGTCTGGAGCAATGAGGATCCCCTGAACTCTTGTTCTCCTTATGAGTTTTAGAACTCTTGGAATGAGAGGAAGTGGAGGAAAGACGTACAACGACTGGAACACTCATGGAGTCACTAGGGTGTCCCCCGCCGCGGCTTGCGGGTCCCTTGACCTGGAACAATACCGCCGAAGCTTCTTGTTGAGACGAGAGGCCATCATGTCTACTTGAGGTACACCCCAAAGATCTGTTACCTCCGTGAACACCTCCGGATGGAGTCCCCACTCCCCTGGATGGAGATCGTGTCTGCTGAGGAAGTCCACTTCCAAGTTGTCTACTCCCGGAATGAAGATTGCTTACAGCGCCAACGTGTTTTTCTGCACAGAGGATGATTCTTGTTAACTCTGACATTGCAGCTCTGCTCTTCGTTCCGCCCTGTAGGTTTATGTAAGCCACTGTCGTTACATTGTCCGACTGCACTTGATTGGCTCGATCTCGCAGAAGATTGGCCGCTTGGAGAAGACCGTTGTAGACGGCTCTTAGTACCAGAATGTTTATTGGTAGGCCGGATTCCAGACTTGACCACCTTCCTTGGAAGGTTTCCCCCTGAGTGACTGCACCCCAGCCCCGGAGGCTTGCATCCGTGGTTAGAAGGATCCAGTCCTGAATCCCGAACCTGCAGCCCTCCAGAAGGTGAGGTACAGTAGTTGTAGCCATTGTATCCAAATCTTCAAGTAACGTGCCTGACCACTTTACTATAGCTTTAGAAATCCACGCACAGGCACGTAATATCGCCCCTGAAGCCGTGTATATGGATTTGAGCATAGTGTCAATTTTGCGATCAGCAAAACCACCTGTTTAGACAGTCTGGAGACAAGACGCGTCAACAATGGGTGGGTTTTCCCATTTTTTCCTATCCTCCTCAGGAAAGGGAAAAGCGACCAGAACCTTTCTAGGGATCTGAAATTGTTTCTCCGGGTTTTCCTCAAATATAGCGTTTAATTCCTTAGACGCAGGGAAGGTTAGCGAGGCATTCTTATGGTCAGTGAAGTAAGCCTCCTCAACCTGCTAAGGTATTGTATCTGTAATAGTCAACACATCTCTAATGGCCTCAATCATCAACTGCACCCCTTTTGCAAGAGATGCCGCCCCCCGCAGCACATCCCTCTCACCATCTGCCGTGTCAGAATCGGTATCCGTGTCATCCTGCACAATCTGTGCAAGTGCACGTTTTTGAGAGCGTACGTTAGGGGGCCCTGAGGGAACAGAACCGGACCAAACTGCCATAGAGATCTGTAAAACCTGAGTTGCAGTTTCATTTTGTGCAACCCTAATAGAAATCTGAGAAATCATACTTTTAAGAGAGGCTAACCACTCAGGCTCCCTTACAGGGACCTGCGCTAAAACAGTTCAATCCTGATTACATGGAATGGGAGAGGAATTATCCTCTGCACTCTGCAGCATATGACACAGAGTCCCTGGACATAGTTTTATGGAGACAACAAACACTCCACACACACACAGGAAAGGGGCAGACAGAGTTTCCCCCCTAAGAATGCCAAGAGAGACACAGAGATTGGAGCCAACCCACACACAGCGCTTAAAGCTATAGGGAAATGCCTACCCAGCGCTTACTGTGCACCTTAATAGGTTACACAGTACAGATATACAGCTTCCCCCCACCCCCTTCTAGAACCCCCTGGTACCATACAAGATAGCTGGAGTTGATCTGAAGGGACAGCTCTCCCTGTCAGCGCTTCTGCAGGAAGGAAAATGGCGCTGAACGCTGCTGGGTCCGCCCCATTTCATGGCGCTGCTTCCCGTTCTTCTGAAGTTTATACTGGTATGAGGAAATGTGCTGGCAGTGATTCTGGGACCCTGACAGGCTTGCTTGACAATGTAGGGTGTAGGCGCTGGCTCAGGGCGCCCCTTACAGCGCCGCACCATGTACTGCACTCCCTACCCTGTTACCGCCATCTTCACAATGGCTCCCCGCTTGCTAGGGGGGCCGGTGACTAACTCGCCACTGATCTTCTGGCTCTGTAAGGGGGTGGCGGCATGCTGCTGGGGTGAGCGATCCCCTGTGGCGGCGAACGTTGGATCCCCTCAGGAGCTCAGTGTCCTGTCCGTGGAGATAGTGGCTCAGACCCCGCAGGGCGGACACTACTCCCCCCCTTAGTCCTTCGAAGCAGGGAGGCTGGTGCCAGCAGCCTTCCTGTGCCTAAACTCTAAAAAAAAAAAAAAACTAAAAGAACTCCTATGGAGCTCTCCTAGCTGTGACCGGCTCCTCCGGGGACATTTTTTCTAAACTGAGTCTGGTAGGAGGGGCATAGAGGGAGGAGCCAGCCCACACTCTCAAACTCTTAAAGTGCCTGTGGCTCCTAGTGGACCCGTCTATACCCCATGGTACTAATGTGGGCCCCAGCATCCTCTAGGACGTAAGAGACAGTAGGATCTTGCAAGAGCCAAGGTTTTGTTTGAATAATTCTTTGAACTAGTGTGATGAGTAAGCAAACTCCTTCATTTTAAGTTTATGTAGCTCCCTCAGTCCAGTTTGGTACTCCATAGGTCAGTGGTCAAACTAGAAGGAGTTGGTGAGTTTAGAAGCAATCAAAGTTATCTCTATTAGAGCCTATTAGAAGTCACTGCCGAGGAATGCCTGTCGCTGTGTTTAAGAGACTCTGTAGTGAAGCTGTCTCTGGGGTAAAAGGCCTATCTCTATCATGCAAACTGTCTTCAGTGGAGTCTGGCTATATATTGAAGCTGTCTCTGAAGTAACACCCCCCCCCCCCCCCCCCCCCCTGCTCCTTCCCCCTCTGCCCCCATCCTCAATCTGTAGTGTGATCAAGGAAATAACGCCAACCTGTTAATTCAGAAGCAGATATGTATCTGTGCAGCACTGGACACCGGGGAAGCTCAGTCTCTCCTAACAGCTGTCCAGCAGCGGGCACTGGCACAGTCTCTCAGGGTCCTCCTGTATATCACTGACCATAGGAGTGGTTTTTATGGCTTGTCACAGAGGTGGGTGTGATGGACTCCTGGCGCCCTCCTCTCAGCTGTCCTGTCACTCCTTCTTACAGGACCCCTCAGCAGCACAGGTCCACTCTGGCTCTCAGGTGCCTCAGACTCTGCTCTGACCAATTGTCACCTTCCTCGCCACCTGACACTGATCATGTGACATGCTCCTGGCCTCAGGGCTGCCAAGAGAAATCCTGGGCCCCTGTACAGTAACCTTTCGGGGGCCACCCTGCAGGGTGTGTGGCCACGCCCTGTTAGTTGCATGGCTACACCACTGTAGGGGCATGTCTAGCACACAAGATGTCTCCACTCACATACCTCCCAACATGACCGTCTCCAGGAGGGTCAAAATGCTCTGCTTCTGGATTTTTCTCTTAATTTAAGATGCCCTATAGCGTGTAAGTGCAATCACTGTATACTAGAGATGAGCGGGTTCGGTTTCTCTGAATCCGAACCCGCACGAACTTCATGTTTTTTTTCACGGGTCCGAGCGACTCGGATCTTCCCGCCTTGCTCGGTTAACCCGAGCGCGCCCGAACGTCATCATGACGCTGTCGGATTCTCGCGAGACTCGGATTCTATATAAGGAGCCGCGCGTCGCCGCCATTTTCACACGTGCATTGAGATTGATAGGGAGAGGACGTGGCTGGCGTCCTCTCCATTTAGATTAGGAGAGAGAGAGAGAGATTGACCTGAGGCTGATACTGTAGAAGAGAGTGCAGAGTTTAGTGACTGACCACAGTGACCACCAGCAGTGCAGTTGTTTTATTTAATATATCCGTTCTCTGCCTGAAAAAAACGGTACACACAGTGACTCAGTCACATACCATATCTGTGTGCACTGCTCAGCCCAGTGTGCTGCATGCCTGCATCATCTATGTATATATTATATATCTGACTGTGCTCAGCTCACACAGCTTATAATTGTGGGGGAGACTGGGGAGCACTGCAGTGCCAGTTATAGGTTATAGCAGGAGCCAGGAGTACAAGACAGTCATATACCATATCTGTGTGCACTGCTCAGCCCAGTGTGCTGCATCATCTATGTATATATTATATATCTGACTGTGCTCAGCTCACACAGCTTATAATTGTGGGGGAGACTGGGGAGCACTGCAGTGCCAGTTATAGGTTATAGCAGGAGCCAGGAGTACATATTATATTAAAATTAAACAGTGCACACTTTTGCTGCAGGAGTGCCACTGCCAGTGTGACTGACCAGTGACCTGACCACACTGACCACCAGTATAGTTAGTAGTATACTATATTGTGATTGCCTGAAAGAGTTAAACACTCGTCGTGTGACTTCACTTGTGTGGTGTTTTTTTTTTTATTCTATAAAAAACTCATTCTGCTGACAGACAGTGTCCAGCAGGTCCGTCATTATATAATATATATACCTGTCCGGCTGCAGTAGTGATATATATATATTTTTTATATCATTATTTATCATCCAGTCGCAGCAGACACAGTACGGTAGTTCACGGCTGTAGCTACCTCTGTGTCGGCACTCGGCAGTCCATCCATAATTGTATACCACCTACCCGTGGTTTTTTTTTCTTTCTTCTTTATACATACATACTACTACATCTCTTTATCAACCAGTCTATATTAGCAGCAGACACAGTACAGTACGGTAGTTCACGGCTGTGGCTACCTCTGTGTCGGCACTCGGCAGTCCGTCCATAATTGTATACCACCTAACCGTGGGTTTTTTTTCTTTCTTCTTTATACATACATACTACGACATCTCTTTATCAACCAGTCTATATTAGCAGCAGACACAGTACAGTACGGTAGTTCACGGCTGTGGCTACCTCTGTGTCGGCACCCGGCAGTCCGTCCATAATTGTATACCACCTAACCGTGGTTTTTTTTTCTTTCTTCTTCATACATACATACTACGACATCTCTTTATCAACCAGTCTATATTAGCAGCAGACACAGTACAGTACGGTAGTTCACGGCTGTGGCTACCTCTGTGTCGGCACTCGGCAGTCCGTCCATAATTGTATACCACCTACCCGTGGTTTTTTTTTCTTTCTTCTTTATACATACATACTACTACATCTCTTTATCAACCAGTCTATATTAGCAGCAGACACAGTACAGTACGGTAGTTCACGGCTGTGGCTACCTCTGTGTCGGCACTCGGCAGTCCGTCCATAATTGTATACCACCTACCCGTGGTTTTTTTTTCTTTCTTCTTCATACATACATACTACGACATCTCTTTATCAACCAGTCTATATTAGCAGCAGACACAGTACAGTACGGTAGTTCACGGCTGTGGCTACCTCTGTGTC
The DNA here is from genome assembly GCF_028390025.1 of Pseudophryne corroboree. Taxonomy (NCBI): domain Eukaryota; kingdom Metazoa; phylum Chordata; class Amphibia; order Anura; family Myobatrachidae; genus Pseudophryne; species Pseudophryne corroboree. The sequence goes on from NC_086447.1 coordinate 364,786,684, forward strand.
GGCACTCGGCAGTCCGTCCATAATTGTATACCACCTAACCGTGTTTTTTTTTTCTTTCTTCTTCATACATACATACTACGACATCTCTTTATCAACCAGTCTATATTAGCAGCAGACACAGTACGGTAGTTCACGGCTGTAGCTACCTCTGTGTCGGCACTCGGCAGTCCGTCCATAATTGTATACTAGTATCCATCCATCTCCATTGTTTACCTGAGGTGCCTTTTAGTTGTGCCTATTAAAATATGGAGAACAAAAATGTTGAGGTTCCAAAATTAGGGAAAGATCAAGATCCACTTCCACCTCGTGCTGAAGCTGCTGCCACTAGTCATGGCCGAGACGATGAAATGCCAGCAACGTCGTCTGCCAAGGCCGATGCCCAATGTCATAGTACAGAGCATGTCAAATCCAAAACACCAAATATCAGTAAAAAAAGGACTCCAAAACCTAAAATAAAATTGTCGGAGGAGAAGCGTAAACTTGCCAATATGCCATTTACCACACGGAGTGGCAAGGAACGGCTGAGGCCCTGGCCTATGTTCATGGCTAGTGGTTCAGCTTCACATGAGGATGGAGGCACTCAGCCTCTCGCTAGAAAAATGAAAAGACTCAAGCTGGCAAAAGCAGTAGCACCGCAAAGAACTGTGCGTTCTTCGAAATCCCAAATCCACAAGGAGAGTCCAATTGTGTCGGTTGCGATGCCTGACCTTCCCAACACTGGACGTGAAGAGCATGCGCCTTCCACCATTTGCACGCCCCCTGCAAGTGCTGGAAGGAGCACCCGCTGTCCAGTTCCTGATAGTCAGATTGAAGATGTCAGTGTTGAAGTACACCAGGATGAGGAGGATATGGGTGTTGCTGGCGCTGGGGAGGAAATTGACCAGGAGGATTCTGATGGTGAGGTGGTTTGTTTAAGTCAGGCACCCGGGGAGACACCTGTTGTCCGTGGGAGGAATATGGCCGTTGACATGCCTGGTGAAAATACCAAAAAAATCAGCTCTTCGGTGTGGAACTATTTCAACAGAAATGCGGACAACAGGTGTCAAGCCGTGTGTTCCTTTTGTCAAGATGTAATAAGTAGGGGTAAGGACGTTAACCACCTCGGAACATCCTCCCTTATACGTCACCTGCAGCGCATTCATAATAAGTCAGTGACAAGTTCAAAAACTTTGGGTGACAGCGGAAGCAGTCCACTGACCAGTAAATCCCTTCCTCTTGTAACCAAGCTCACGCAAACCACCCCACCAACTCCCTCAGTGTCAATTTCCTCCTTCCCCAGGAATGCCAATAGTCCTGCAGGCAATGTCACTGGCAATTCTGACGAGTCCTCTCCTGCCTGGGATTCCTCCGATGCATCCTTGCGTGTAACGCCTACTGCTGCTGGCGCTGCTGTTGTTGCTGCTGGGAGTCGATGGTCATCCCAGAGGGGAAGTCGTAAGACCACTTTTACTACTTCCACCAAGCAATTGACTGTCCAACAGTCCTTTGCGAGGAAGATGAAATATCACAGCAGTCATCCTACTGCAAAGCGGATAACTGAGGCCTTGGCATCCTGGGTGGTGAGAACCGTGGTTCCGGTATCCATCATTACTGCAGAGCCAACTAGAGACTTGTTGGAGGTACTGTGTCCCCGGTACCAAATACCATCTAGGTTCCATTTCTCTAGGCAGGCGATACCGAAAATTTACACAGACCTCAGAAAAAGAGTCACCAGTGTCCTAAAAAATGCAGCTGTACCCAATGTCCACTTAACCACGGACATGTGGACAAGTGGAGCAGGGCAGGGTCAGGACTATATGACTGTGACAGCCCACTGGGTAGATGTATGGACTCCCGCCGCAAGAACAGCAGCGGCGGCACCAGTAGCAGCATCTCGCAAACGCCAACTCTTTCCTAGGCAGGCTACGCTTTGTATCACCGGTTTCCAGAATACGCACACAGCTGAAAACCTCTTACGGCAACTGAGGAAGATCATCGCGGAATGGCTTACCCCAATTGGACTCTCCTGTGGATTTGTGGCATCGGACAACGCCAGCAATATTGTGTGTGCATTAAATATGGGCAAATTCCAGCACGTCCCATGTTTTGCACATACCTTGAATTTGGTGGTGCAGAATTATTTAAAAAACGACAGGGGCGTGCAAGAGATGCTGTCGGTGGCCAGAAAAATTGCGGGACACTTTCGGCGTACAGGCACCACGTACAGAAGACTGGAGCACCACCAAAACTACTGAACCTGCCCTGCCATCATCTGAAGCAAGAAGTGGTAACGAGGTGGAATTCAACCCTCTATATGCTTCAGAGGTTGGAGGAGCAGCAAAAGGCCATTCAAGCCTATACAATTGAGCACGATATAGGAGGTGGAATGCACCTGTCTCAAGCGCAGTGGAGAATGATTTCAACGTTGTGCAAGGTTCTGATGCCCTTTGAACTTGCCACACGTGAAGTCAGTTCAGACACTGCCAGCCTGAGTCAGGTCATTCCCCTCATCAGGCTTTTGCAGAAGAAGCTGGAGACATTGAAGGAGGAGCTAACACGGAGCGATTCCGCTAGGCATGTGGGACTTGTGGATGGAGCCCTTAATTCGCTTAACAAGGATTCACGGGTGGTCAATCTGTTGAAATCAGAGCACTACATTTTGGCCACCATGCTCGATCCTAGAATTAAAGCCTACCTTGGATCTCTCTTTCCGGCAGACACAAGTCTGCTGGGGTTGAAAGACCTGCTGGTGAGAAAATTGTCAAGTCAAGCGGAACGCGACCTGTCAACATCTCCTCCTTCACATTCTCCCGCAACTGGGGGTGCGAGGAAAAGGCTCAGAATTCCGAGCCCACCCGCTGGCGGTGATGCAGGGCAGTCTGGAGCGACTGCTGATGCTGACATCTGGTCCGGACTGAAGGACCTGACAACGATTACGGACATGTCGTCTACTGTCACTGCATATGATTCTCTCACCAGTGAAAGAATGGTGGAGGATTATATGAGTGACCGCATCCAAGTAGGCACGTCACACAGTCCATACTTATACTGGCAGGAAAAAGAGGCAATTTGGAGGCCATTGCACAAACTGGCTTTATTCTACCTAAGTTGCCCTCCCACAAGTGTGTACTCCGAAAGAGTGTTTAGTGCCGCCGCTCACCTTGTCAGCAATCGGCGTACGAGGTTACATCCAGAAAATGTGGAGAAGATGATGTTCATTAAAATGAATTATAATCAATTCCTCCGCGGAGACATTGACCAGCAGCAATTGCCTCCACAAAGTACACAGGGAGCTGAGATGGTGGATTCCAGTGGGGACGAATTGATAATCTGTGAGGAGGGGGATGTACACGGTGATATATCGGAGGGTGATGATGAGGTGGACATCTTGCCTCTGTAGAGCCAGTTTGTGCAAGGAGAGATTAATTGCTTCTTTTTTGGGGGGGGTCCAAACCAACCCGTCATATCAGTCACAGTCGTGTGGCAGACCCTGTCACTGAAATGATGGGTTGGTTAAAGTGTGCATGTCCTGTTTTGTTTATACAACATAAGGGTGGGTGGGAGGGCCCAAGGACAATTCCATCTTGCACCTCTTTTTTCTTTTATTTTTCTTTGCGTCATGTGCTGTTTGGGGAGGGTTTTTTGGAAGGGACATCCTGCGTGACACTGCAGTGCCACTCCTAAATGGGCCCGGTGTTTGTGTCGGCCACTAGGGTCGCTAATCTTACTCACACAGTCAGCTACCTCATTGCGCCTCTTTTTTTCTTTGCGTCATGTGCTGATTGGGGAGGGTTTTTTGGAAGGGACATCCTGCGTGACACTGCAGTGCCACTCCTAAATGGGCCTGGTGTTTGTGTCGGCCACTAGGGTCGCTAATCTTACTCACACAGTCAGCTACCTCATTGCGCCTCTTTTTTTCTTTGCGTCATGTGCTGATTGGGGAGGGTTTTTTGGAAGGGACATCCTGCGTGACACTGCAGTGCCACTCCTAAATGGGCCCGGTGTTTGTGTCGGCCACTAGGGTCGCTAATCTTACTCACACAGTCAGCTACCTCATTGCGCCTCTTTTTTTCTTTGCGTCATGTGCTGATTGGGGAGGGTTTTTTGGAAGAGACATCCTGCGTGACACTGCAGTGCCACTCCTAAATGGGCCCGGTGTTTGTGTCGGCCACTAGGGTCGCTAATCTTACTCACACAGTCAGCTACCTCATTGCGCCTCTTTTTTTCTTTGCGTCATGTGCTGATTGGGGAGGGTTTTTTGGAAGGGACATCCTGCGTGACACTGCAGTGCCACTCCTAAATGGGCCTGGTGTTTGTGTCGGCCACTAGGGTCGCTTATCTTACTCACACAGTCAGCTACCTCATTGCGCCTCTTTTTTTCTTTGCGTCATGTGCTGATTGGGGAGGTTTTTTTGGAAGGGACATCCTGCGTGACACTGCAGTGCCACTCCTAGATGGGCCAGGTGTTTGTGTCGGCCACTAGTGTCGCTTAGCTTAGTCATCCAGCGACCTTGGTGCAAATTTTAGGACTAAAAATAATATTGTGAGGTGTGAGGTATTCAGAATAGACTGAAAATGAGTGGAAATTATGGTTTTTGAGGTTAATAATAATATGGGATCAAAATGACCCCCAAATTCTATGATTTAAGCTGTTTTTTAGTGTTTTTTTAAAAAAACACCCGAATCCAAAACACACCCGAATCCGACAAAAAAAATTCGGTGAGGTTTTGCCAAAACGCGGTCGAACCCAAAACACGGCCGCGGAACCGAACCCAAAACCAAAACACAAAACCCGAAAAATTTCAGGCGCTCATCTCTACTGTATACAGTACACACACACATATATAAACACACAAACATATATTTTATGCAGAAATGCCACACATCTTTCAGGACTTACTATGATTAAAGTGAAATGTTGACTTGCACATTAGTGGTCATCACCAGAATATATTGTTACATTAGTAAGTTTGAAAGTGCCACAGTATTTCTACTTATACTACAGTACCTGTCATCCCATTAAGGGCACCCAGGAAATTGCGCAGTATTTTGGACAGAGTTCCAGCCATGATAAAGTATATATAGAGATAGATAGATAGATAGACAGACAGACACACACACACACGTATATACTGTATATAGATAGTATGTCTGGGCCCAGGTACTTTTCAGGGGCCGTGGCCTATTCAAAGGAGGCGTACTCATGCACCTTTTTAAAAAATACCCCAAAAATTTTATTTTAAGCACCACCGTGGCCACACTCCAGTCCAGCAGTGTGTGCTGAGCTTAGGATAAGAGCTGTAGCTGCTGCTGCCATTTAAGAGGGAGGAAGCCCGGGGCCCACACTGGGCCCCTCCATCAGACCTGGGCCTGGGTAATTTGCACCCTCTCCCCCCTTCTCTCGGCACCACTGGCTTTCGAGGCAGCTAGGATTTATCTGTCTTATAGACAAAAACAACTTTGGCTGGCAAAATATATTTTACATAAACATACATATTATATGGGGCATCACATATAAGCCGTGTGATACCACCCATATATCTGTCTACACAGAGGCCCCTTTGGTGGGGTATCAAATTTATTTGGTATTTATCAAAGCTTGACAAGAGATAAAATTGTGAGAGATAAAGTCCCAGTCAATCAGCTCTTACCTGTCATTTTTCAAACACATCCTGTAATATGTAGCTTAGAAACTGATTGATTACTACTTTATCTCTCACAATTTTAACTCTCTCCAAGTTTTGATAAATACTTGTTCTTTATGTGTAAACAGTTGTAATCTGACATCCATGTGATCAGTGTACATTAGACTGTATACCTCTGCTTTGTCATTTCATTTAACTATTTACCATAACCTGTAGTAAAGATACTTGATCTCAAAATATTTAGCAGTGGTATATTGCTTCCCTGATCCATCCAGTCTGTTATATGGTGTGTTGGAACACAAACAATGCTATACCTGCTGTGACTGCCTTGTGTATTACATATGGGGGGTAATTCCAAGTTGATCGCAGCATGATTTTTGTTAGCAATTGGGCAAAACCATGTGCACTGCAGGGGAGGCAGATATAACATGTGCAGAGAGAGAGTTCGATTTGGGTGGGGTGTGTTCAATCTGCAATCTAAATTGCTGTGTAAAATAAAGCAGCCAGTACCCTGCACAGAAATAAAATAACCCACCCAAATCTAACTCTTTCTGCACATGTTATATCTGCCTTCCCTGCAGTGCACATGGTTTTGCCCAATTGCTATCAAAAATCCTGCTGCGATCAACTTGGAATTACCCCCTTGGTTTTTATTTTTAATAATGATTTTTAGCACCTCTTAGAGGTATATTCAATTGAAGTCGAAAGCTGCCGTCTGTTGAAAAGATGGCAGTTTTCGACTTTTTTAAGTTGGAAGGGGTTCCGACCTATTCAATCAAACCCCAAATTTTTCGACAAGTTGTAGAATTCGACTTTTCGAAAAGCACGTGGATCAGCGGAATAGCTACCGATCCGCATGCTTGTGTCGGTTTTGGCCCCCTTTTCGACCATCTCACTTTGACTTTAAAAAAAGTCGAACTGAGATGGGGAGAGCAGCGCCGGAGACTGGAGAGCCGAGACGGGGACGGGGAGAGCCGAGGCGGGGACGGGGTGAGCAGCGCTGGAGGATGTCACAGCCGCCGCTCACAGCAGCGTCTACCCAGAGCCTGGTGGACGCTGCCGTCAGCGGAGGCTGTGATGCAGGGGCTGGGAGAGGAGGGATGGGAGAGGCAGAGAGCCGCTGCTGTAGCGCTGCTCTCCCCGTCTGCCCGCAGCTCTACCCCCCTCCCCCCATCCCCCCACATCTCAATTCGATTTTTTTAAAAGTCGAATTGAGATGTCATTGAATAGCCCAGGTCGGATCCATTCCGACAAATGAATGTCGGAATGGTTCCGACTTCAATTGAATATACCCCTTAATCTGTTAGAATCTCTGTCTTTCTTCCAATCTCTGGTCTGTATAACTGATCTTGGTTTGATGTACCAGAATTATATTGTTACCACTGCTAATTCATGTTTTGCCCACTAACTAATAGATAGATAACACATCTATTGATCACCATGAGAATTTAGATCTGCTGTATTTAGTAATTGTCTTTCACAAACTCATAAAGAAGTGTATGTAAATAGTCGTAACTCAGATTGTGTAGACATAATATATTAATGCATTTTAGTGCTGCCAATTAAGGATGACAAGCTTGAGCTTGTTTGCGGGAAGCAATGTTACCACTGGTAATTCCTTATTTTCCCCTCTGACTAGTGTATAAATTCCCAGTGATAATTTCTCTTTCCTGCAACATAATCAGAATTATAGCTGTTCTGTAATAATTAATTTTACATTATTGAATAGTCACTGTTAAATTATTATGTTTGTTCTATTCATAATAATAATTAAACTTGCCAAAACTGAAAAAGAGGCATTTAAAAATGCAGACTCAAATAAGTGATGCAGATTCTTTGAGATGTTATATCAACCAGAACTTTGTGGGCCCCATCGCTAAATTTTGAAGGGGTCCCTGTCCGAATGCTTATAGAGAGACACCTCTCCATTGCAGTTGTTAATTTGATGCCCCATAATAGTGCCCTAGTTCATTTTGTTATGCCCCATAGTAGTGTCCTAGTCTATTTTATGAAACATAGTAGTGCCCTAGTATACATTATGATACATCATAGGGCTTCCAGTGCACATTATGCAACACAGTATCCCCAATTCACACTATTACATACAGTATCCCCAGTTCATATTACAGCGAGAGCATGGAGCAGCAGAGGCTGGCGATGGTGGTGAGCAGCACTACTGGGCCTCTGTGTATATGACACTACTGGGCCTCTGTGTATATGACACTACTGGGCCTCTGTGTATCTGGCACTGTGGGGGCATCTGTGTATCTGGCACTGTGGGGGCATCTGTGTATCTGGCACTGTGGGGACATCTGTGTATCTGGCATTGTGGGGGCATCTGTGTATCTGGCACTGTGGGGGCATCTGTGTATCTGGCATTGTGGGGGCATGTGTGTATCTGGCAATGTGGAGGCATAGGTGTATCTGCCATTGTGGGGTATATTATGTGTATCTGGCACTGTCGGGGAATATTATGTGTATCTGGTACTGTGGGGGCATATTTTGTGTATCTGACACTGTGGGGGCATAACCCTCAGTCTGTCCGCTATATCGCTATGGCATAACCCTCAGTACTAGCTGCCACTGCACCCTATCGCTGCTTACACTTACCTAACCTACTCCTGACCCAGTGGCGGAACTAGAGAGTGGTGGGCCTAGGTGCATTACCTTTCCTTCTCATCACCCCCTCCCAAGGGATATTACACATTTATTAATAAATCAGTAATCCTTAGGAGTGATGACAGTAGTAAGTACATTTTTATAGGACACTTTACATAAAGAGTAGTTTAAAATTTTATTGGGAACCATTATTGTAAAAATGCTAAATATTAAAAAGTATAGTGTGTAGCTCTGTTGCTGTAACTACTACCCAGGCAGCACCCTCTAACCTAGTAGCTTGGGATAGATGATGATGATGATATTATTATTATTATTATTATTATTATTATTATTATTATATAACTTATTTTCAGAATTTGACAAAGAAATAATTTTTTTTATTATGCTGTACTATCATGTGCTGCAGGAGGTCTCGGTATGTTGTATTTGTGTGTTAGCTAGCTTGGGTGACCTGTGGTGGTCCTTGCAGAACTACAAATCCCAGCAACTGGAATTGTTCAGATAAGAACTAACAGGTTAAATACACTGTTCAGTGTTACTCTGACTCTCCACTACAGCTCTGTCAAATAGCAAAGGTTTTCATTACTCACACTACAGACAGCTGAAGTTTCTCCCGCATCTCACGTATATGTATACATCTATATTATTATTATTTATATGACGCCACAAGGGATCCACATTGTCTAATAAAGAACTGTATATAAGCAAACTAGCAAAACAAGAAAACAAGGACTATAAGGGAGTCATTCCAAGTTGATTGCACGTAGCAACTTTTTGCTGCTCGTGCGATCAACTAGACGCCGCCTATGGGAAAGTGTATTTTAGCATAGCAGGCCTGCTATGCTAAAAAAGTTTCCTGCAAAACAAGACCAAGGTCAGACTTACTTACCCTGTGCGACGGATCCAGCGACGAAGGTCCCGGAATTGACGTCAGACATCCGCCCTCCAAACGCCTGGACACGCCTGCGTTAACCCCACCATGTCTGGAAAATGGTCAGTTGATGCCCCGGAACGCCTCCAGTCTGTCAGTCTTCTTGTGATCGCCGCTGCGATCACTTTTTCCGCTGGCAGCGCCGCTACCCGGCGACATCTGTCACCAGTCAAAGACACGCATGCGTAATGCGTCCACCGTGCATGCGCATTTCTGACCCATTCGCACCGCAGCAATTAACCGCTGCGTGCGAACGGGTCGGAATGACCCCTTTAGTACACTATACCTTTGATAAGTAATTAATACGAGAATTGACCACTGGGGGCACACTTCAATTGCAGTTTATTATTATTATCCTTAATTTATATGGCGCCACAAGGGATCTGCAGTGCCCAATTACAGCGTACATAAACAAACTAATCAAAACAGTACAGTAGTGACTTACAGTTGAAGACAATATAGGACAGGGTAAGCAGCTTTTCGGAAAAAAAGTGATATTTTTCACCGTGCAGCTGAGGTGTCCATATGGACTTCCTCACACTGCGCATGCCACGCCAGCATCTGTAACCCCTGACCCCTGCCACTAACCCCGCAGCTGTAACTACATAGGCCACCCCCTGCTGCCGTTGTAAGTCACCCACATGCAGATTCCCCCATACATAACATTATGCCGGCAATTGTATAATATTAATAAAAACCACTAATGACCATAGGCGTGCGCAGCTAATTTTATTATGGGGTGCACCACAGGAGGGGTGTGTCTAGCACCCCCTTTTGGCATGTCTAGCCCCAACTTTTGGGCATGTCTAGCACCCCCCAGAAACATAATCTAGCACTATTTTACATTCTCTCAATAAAATCACATGGCTTAATCTAATTTCTCCCTAGTTCCTAATAAGAAAGTGGATATAATACACCCCAGAGAAATAAACTGTAACATAATGGTGCGACCACCGGCTGGTACTGGCTGTCCGCTATGGCATAACCCTCAGACCTAGCTGCCGTTGCTCCCTATAGCTGCTTACACTTCCTTATCCTATCCCTGACCCAGTGGCGAAACTAGAGAGTGGTAAGCCTAGGTGCATTACCATTCCCTTCTCCTCACCCCCTCCCATGGTAGCATCTAGATTCCCTTCGTGGAGAGGACCTTTCCCATAATGCACTGGGTCAACATCACCAACTATTTGGAATAGTAACCTGTGGCAAGTGAAGCGGAGCAATATACTGGCCCTGCAGCATAAATATAACAAAATGCCCAGCCACAAACGGAGATTCGAGAAAACATTAACAAAGAGAAAATAGACTCAACTCCCCCCCCCCCACACACACACACACCCAACCTCTTGCATTCCCCAGCACCTACACCCTGATTGTGAGTGGGTCACTCTGAAAAAACTGGAGATTTAGGGGTCCAAACATTTGAGTTTTAATATAACACAGGTAAAGTCTAAAATTTAAACATGTGCTATCAGAGCCACATCTGCCTCTTTCTCTGCCATCAGACCCCTCCTCCTTAGAACACCAGCATTTGTCACACATGTCCCCATGCTCATCAGCTACTGACAGTAGTTCCACTTATTCACATTATGCCACACAGTAGGAGCCGAAATTCACATTACGCCACACAGTATAAGCCAAAATTCACATTATGCCACACAGTATGAGCCAAAATTCACATTAAGCCACATAGTATGAGCTGAAATTCACATTATGCCATACAGTATGAGTCAAATTCACATTATACCACATGGTATGAGCCAAAATTCACATTATGCCACACGGTATGAGACAAAATTCACATTATTCTACACAGTATGAGCCAAAATTCACATTAAGCCACATAGTATGAGCTGAAATTCACATTATGCCACACAGTAGGAGCCGAAATTCACATTACGCCACACAGTATGAGCCAAAATTCACAGTATGAGCCAAAATTCACATTAAGCCACATAGTATGAGCTGAAATTCACATTATGCCATTCAGTATGAGTCAAATTCACATTATGCCACATGGTATGAGCCAAAATTCACATTATGCCACACGGTATGAGACAAAATTCACATTATTCTACACAGTATGAGCCAAAATTCACATTATGCCACACATTATGAGCTGAAATTCACATTACGCCACACAGTATGAGCCGAAATTCACATTATGCCACACAGTATGAGCTAAAATTCACATTATCCCACACAGTATGAGCCGAAGTTCCCATTACGCCATACAATATGAGCCAAATTCACATTACAACACACAGTATACCCCCAGCAGTGCCATATACACATAATACCCTCAGCAGTACCAGAAACATGTAATGCCCTAGCAGTGCCAGATAGACGTACTGTATTACCCCTAGCAGTGCCAGATACACATAATGCCCCAGCAGTGCCAGATAGATGTAATGCCCTCAGCAGTGCCAGATACATGTAGTGCCCCCAGCAATGCCAGATACATGTAATACCCCAAAGCACATAATGCCCCCAGTAGTGTCAGTTACATGTAATACCTCCAGTAGTGCCAGTTACACATAATGCCCCCAGTAGTGCTCACTGCTGCTGGGCTTCTGGCTGCAGCTACCACAGCTGCTGCAGACTTGTTGCCGCTGCTCCTGTTTGAGGGGAGGAGAGCACCTCACTGAATGAGTAGGGCTTAAAGTTGTCCTGGAGAGGTGGTGGAATTCATTTCTCCTGCCACCTACTCCCCTCCCATTAGCCGAACCTAAGGCTGATGGTAGGGTGTTTGGCAACCCCCTGCAAACTACAAATTTGTGCCCTAACCCCCATACTGTCTAAAGGAACAGTGCTTGCAGAAGGTGCAAGGCACAAGAAAGGTGTGGCGTGGCTAAACAATGGAACCCCCAATTCAAATTACGCAACACAGTAGCACAATGTTATTGTCATTACACTGTAAGTAGTTCCCCTATTTCACACTACACCAGAGTAATGCCGCTTACTAACGTTATGACACACAGTAGTGTCCCATATTCACATTATGCTACACAGTAGTGCCTCTTATACACAATGCCCATGGTAGCAGTGCCACTAATACACATAATGCCCACAATATCAGTGCTGCTTATACATATAATAAATGCCCCCACACACACAAACATGCAGAGTGCCCCCCATGTAGTGTATCTGCCCTCATGTGCCCCACCATGCAGCTTATCTACCTTCATGCGCCCCCCTCAGGCAGCATATCTACCCTCATGTTCCCCCACACTCCCCATGCAGCAGATCTGCCCTCATGTCCACCCCACTCCCCACGCAGAGTATCTGCCCTCATGTGCTAGCGTATCCATTGGATTTTCAGCAGCAGGAGAGGACCACAGTGGCAACAGGAGAGATGGAGGAGCCAAACCGCCGGAGGTACCGGGGACATGAGCTGTTCCCTGAAAACTCACCTCTTTTGGCAAGCATATCAAATTCCAGAACCACCCACATAACTTTCATAAACCTTCCTATCAAATTGCATCCACTCTGCACAGTCCACACATATCCATAAATGTCTTCTCATTCTTCACTTTCCCTTCCTCTCGATCCCGGTTCATCATTGCTGTATGACCATATCATACAGCCCACCAAGAACCTTTGAAATCTGGCGGACAACTATGCAATAGATAGCACCTTTCCTTGTGTATACATGCCTATTTCCCTATAGCTGTAAGCTTGCAAGCAGGGCCTTCCTACCTCTATGACTGTTTGTTATTACCCAGTTTTGTTATATCATTGTTATTTCCAATTGTAAAGCGAAACGCAATTTGCTGCGTTATACAAGAAACTGCTAATAAATAAATAAATAAATACACATTTGCAGCACATTATTAATGCATTTATACACATAACACACAAAAGTCCCCTTATATATATACCGAACAGTACTGCACAACCAACCCACCTGCACACAGCACTCACATAGCCGCTAACACTGTGACCTCTGCCTCTGCTTGGATACAGATGTGTCCTCATACATCCTGCCTCAATACATCATGCAGCAGGAGATGCCAGGCGTGAGTCAGCTGGCAGCTCTGCTAACGTTTTTTTGATGAAAATGCGTCTTATCTGCATTACTACATGGCTAGGATGCACAAGCAGTTTCTGCTGATTAAAATGATATGCTGCATGCCTATATTCTGTGTGCGACTGTGACTATATCTGCATACGAAATGCTACATTACAGTGATTTCCAGGCATTAAACTGTAACGTAGCATTTCGCATGCAGATACAGTACAGCCACAGTCACACACAGAATATAGGCATGCTGCATATCATTTTAATCAGCAGAAGCTGCTTGTGCCCCTAGGCATACCAAATGCCCTATGTATTTGCCTAGTTTGCCTATGCCTAGGACCGGCTCTGTGTGTGTGATAACTGAGTACTCAGATCCACAGACACACACACCCAGACAGCAGACTTGGTAGGATAATCTGCTGCCACCTGGCATGTACAGCTGCTCCATTCCACCCTTTATACTGCATGTAGTGACTGCTGGCCAGGCGGTAGGGAAGAGAGGTTCTGAGCAACTGGAAACCACCCTGTGTTTGCCTATGTTGTGGGCAATGAATGAAGAAAGTGATATACAGTAGCTTGTAGGCTTCATCAATTGCTTAAGTATAATTATCCACATATATGATATTTGTGTCGGGCTCTCCCCAAAGTGATGGCCTTCACAAAATACATATTTTCTTTTTCATTTGTTTGCTGTACTTTTTATTTAGGGTAACTACTGTACCAGTTTTAAAAATCACTACATTTTTAAATGTTCTAATTTATTATTTTGTGAAGGGATTCTCTCCCCACCCCTAAGGATTCCAATGCTCTATAACAGGTGTGGCCAGACTTTTGGTGCCTGGGATCTACTTTTTCTTCACTTACTTACCGGTAATCTACCGGCGTCAAATAACACCAATAATAACGCTCACATTTAAAAATAGCATTAATAATGATGCCATCAAATAACGGAATCAGTACGAGATCCCGCCGGACGGGATCCCGGCGGTCTGAATACAGACACCGGGATCCCGATCGGCACAATCCCGACAGGGGGGCGAGCGCAATGCAACCCCTTGCGGGCTTGCTGCGCTCGCCACACTGCGGGCACGGTGCCTCGCTACGCTCGGCACACTCATTTATTCTCCCTCTATGGGTGTCGTGGACACCCACAGAGGAAGAATATGTTGGGATTGTGGTGGTCGGGATCCCGGTGTTGGTATTCTGACCGCCGGAATTCCGTCCGGCGGGATCTTGACCGCATCCCCAAATAACAGCACCAATAATAATGCGCACATTTAAAAATAGCATTAAGAATTACATAATCCCCCTCCCCTTTGCAGATCCCCCCTTGTGCAGATACCCCCCTTCCACTCCCCTGCATGATAGCCCCCTGTACAATACCCTCCTCCGTGCAAATCCCCCACTTTGCAGATACACCCATTCCAGTCCCCTGCATGATAGCCCCCTGTACAATAATCCCCTCTGTGCAGACCCTCCACCCTTTGCAGATTCCCCCTTGTGTAAAAAAACCCCAAAACCTTTGTGAAGATATCACGCTCTGTGCAGATTCCCCCTTTGCAGATTGTCCCTCGGCGGGTGACACCCGGGAGTGGGCCGCACCCCCCTTGTGACGCCACTGCCTGTAGTCACCACCGCCAGCTGGATCAAACTGGATCCAATTAGTGCCCCGGGATCCTCACATCACGGGTGACGTCATTATGTCACCCACAAACTGCATCCCTGGGAACAGTGAAGAGAAGCAGCGGCGGCAGGCTCCTTACAGTTATTTTCTGTTAAATCTGTTGTGATCTACCAGCGGATGCTCCGCGAGCTACCGGTAGATCATAATCTACCTTTTGGCCACCTCTGCTCTATAACAACATATATTTTATACATTTTCACTGTTTCTTTTTTTTTCTTTTTTTTCTGCTCTAGTGTTTCCACAAACCACATTTTGCTGGGCACTTGCAAAGTGAAGTTTGTGGTCATTTTAAGATTAATTTGTAATAATTGCTGAACAAAATGTAATAGGAACAACACATTAATAGGTTTTATTCTTTTTATCTGAATTCAATAAAGAAATCATTTAGAACTAAACATATCCATTTTCATCAAAGAAAAGTGTTTAGACAACATATTTATAAGGCTGAGATAAAGATGTTTCTCAGAAATAATTTATTCTTTAGAACAGCTCCTTAGAATTCCTCCAAGACTGAACATTTGAAACCTGACTAATTGCAAAAGTAAGTTACAGACTGTCCTGATAAAATACTGTATTTTGCTGAACTATACAGTGTTAGCTAGCTTACTTTTCCCGAATTCACTAGAGCAAAATAGCTATTTTTATATTTTAAATCAAATGTAATCATGTTCTGTAAGCTTTTGACCTACAGTTTAATGGATCTGTCGTTGGGCCCTCTGATGTTTTTTTATTTTATCTTTTCACTAACACATCCTTCCCAACTGTTCTGAGTTTGTTGTAAAATTCCAATTTTATGGGACTGTTTACGATCAGTACGTTGATCCTGATTTCAATTAACAGATACCTCCAGTGTGTACAGCTATTCATTGGTTTTTAAGGGTAGGGAAGGGCAGATGTTGGTGGTCTAGCACTTCATAAGTGTTAAGAATGTCATATATGTGGCTAGAGAAATTACAGCTGGTTGTACTAATCCCCTTTCATGTGAAATGAGAGGGAAGGGTAAACTTCCACAGAGCCCATTGGCTTTTCTATAATGGGTGCAATGTGTGCGATGTACATGGGCCCTTGGGTCCAGGGGGGCCAACGCTGCACAAACTGCACCCATGTTCTAATACTTAGCTTTCAGGGGTCCCGTATCACAGACAAAATGGCCACCGCACATGCCCAGTAGTGAAATTTGTCTCTGGAACATGACAGGCGCCAGATTTCCGGAAATCTGCACATGCACAGTAGACTCTGACACAATTCCGAAGCCTGTTACGCCATGGGGAGGAGGGAGCCCAACTGGAGTCATCACACTGGCCCCCTCCTCTGTTAAAATGCCCCTAATAGAACCATAGAATTTGATGGCAGATAAGAACCACCTGGCCCATCTAGTCTGCCCATATTTACTTTTATAATTACATAGTGAACACATTGGTCCCAACAGGAAAAAATAAAACATATAGGCTTCCAATGAAAATAAAAACACACACATAAACATTAGCCTAATAGGAAAAAACAAACTAACACATTGGTGGAAATTTATTAAGCTCCCGAATCCATTCTAGCGATCTCGGGAATTTACTAAACACAAATCTCGGCAGTGTTGGGGATATTCGTATTGAGATACACAGCCGTCCAAAAAATCCAATCAATAGACCATTGGACAAACACGGCTGTTATACAACACAGGAATTTACTAATAATTTGTATTCTCAATCACTGCCGACAAGGGGTCTAATTCAGATCTGATGCTAGACTCCGTTTTCGTACAGCGGGCGATCAGGTCTAAACTGTGCATGCATATGCACCACAATGTGCAGGCGCGTCACACGGGTACAAAGCAGATTGCCGCTCAGCGATGGGTTTGTGCGAAGAATCCATTCACACGGACGTTCGCAACGAGATTGACAGGAAGAAGCCATTTGTGAGTGCCAACTGACCGTTTTCTGGGAATGGTTGGAAAAACACAAGCGTGTCCATGCGTTTTCAGGGAGGGATCCTGACGTCAATTCCGGTCCTGGACAGGCTGAAGTGTTCACAGCGGCTGAGTATGTCCTGGGCTACTCAGAGTAAGTCCTTGGGCTACTCATGGGGCCTAATTCAGACTTGGTCGCACGCAGGCGTTTTTTTGCACTGCTGCGAGCAGGTAATCACCGCCTACAGTGGGAGGGGGCAATCGCTGCGCAGGGGTGCAATTGGCTGTGCAGTGAGCTGCACAAACAAAAGTTTGTGCAGTTTCTGCACAGCCCAGGACTTACTCAGCCGATGCGACGATCCGGACTGGTGCTGACATCAGAGACCCTCCTTCCGAATGGCTGGGCACGCCTGTGTTTTTCTAGACACTCCCTGGAAACGGTGAGTTGCCGCCCACGAACGCCTTCTGCCTGTCAATCTTCTTGCGATCGCCAGTGCAATTGCTTTCTTCGTTCGTTCTGTCGCTGCCTGGCGATCCCTGTCGCCGGTGGCCGACATGCCTGCGCATTGCAGTTCATACGCAAGCACTGTTTAGACCCGATTGCACGGCTGTGAAAAAAGTAGAGATGAGCGCCTGAAATTTTTCGGGTTTTGTGTTTTGGTTTTGGGTTCGGTTCCGCGGCCGTGTTTTGGGTTCGAACGCGTTTTGGCAAAACCTCACCGAATTTTTTTTGTCGGATTCGGGTGTGTTTTGGATTCGGGTGTTTTTTTCCAAAAACACTAAAAAACAGCTTAAATCATTGAATTTGGGGGTCATTTTGATCCCAAAGTATTATTAACCTCAAAAACCATAATTTCCACTCATTTTCAGTCTATTCTGAATACCTCACACCTCACAATATTATTTTTAGTCCTAAAATTTGCACCGAGGTCGCTGTGTGAGTAAGATAAGCGACCCTAGTGGCCGACACAAACACCGGGCCCATCTAGGAGTGGCACTGCAGTGTCACGCAGGATGTCCCTTCCAAAAAACCCTCCCCAAACAGCACATGACGCAAAGAAAAAAAGAGGCGCAATGAGGTAGCTGTGTGAGTAAGATTAGCGACCCTAGTGGCCGACACAAACACCGGGCCCATCTAGGAGTGGCACTGCAGTGTCACGCAGGATGTCCCTTCCAAAAAACCCTCCCCAAACAGCACATGACGCAAAGAAAAAAAGAGGCGCAATGAGGTAGCTGACTGTGTGAGTAAGATTAGCGACCCTAGTGGCTCTGTACTATGCCATTGGGCATCGGCCTTGGCAGACGACGTTGCTGGCATTTCATCGTCTCGGCCATGACTAGTGGCAGCAGCTTCAGCACGAGGTGGAAGTGGATCTTGATCTTTCCCTAATTTTGGAACCTCAACATTTTTGTTCTCCATATTTTAATAGGCACAACTAAAAGGCACCTCAGGTAAACAATGGAGATGGATGGATTGGATACTAGTATACAATTATGGACGGGCTGCCGAGTGCCGACACAGAGGTAGCCACAGCCGTGAACTACCGCACTGTACTGTGTCTGCTGCTAATATATAGACTGGTTGATAAAGAGATAGTATACTCGTAACTAGTATGTATGTATAAAGAAAGAAAAAAAAACCACGGTTAGGTGGTATATACAATTATGGACGGGCTGCCGAGTGCCGACACAGAGGTAGCCACAGCCGTGAACTACTGCACTGTACTGTGTCTGCTGCTAATATATAGACTGGTTGATAAAGAGATAGTATACTCGTAACTAGTATGTATGTATAAAGAAAGAAAAAAAAACCACGGTTAGGTGGTATATACAATTATGGACGGGCTGCCGAGTGCCGACACAGAGGTAGCCACAGCCGTGAACTACCGCACTGTACTGTGTCTGCTGCTAATATATAGACTGGTTGATAAAGAGATAGTATACTCGTAACTAGTATGTATGTATAAAGAAAGAAAAAAAAACCACGGTTAGGTCACTGGTATATACAATTATGGACGGGCTGCCGAGTGCCGACACAGAGGTAGCCACAGCCGTGAACTACCGCACTGTACTGTGTCTGCTGCTAATATATAGACTGGTTGATAAAGAGATAGTATACTCGTAACTAGTATGTATGTATAAAGAAAGAAAAAAAAACCACGGTTAGGTCACTGGTATATACAATTATGGACGGGCTGCCGAGTGCCGACACAGAGGTAGCCACAGCCGTGAACTACCGCACTGTACTGTGTCTGCTGCTAATATAGACTGGTTGATAAAGAGATAGTATACTACTAATATTATATACTGGTGGTCAGGTCACTGGTCACTAGTCACACTGGCAGTGGCACTCCTGCAGCAAAAGTGTGCACTGTTTAATTTTAATATAATATTATGTACTCCTGGCTCCTGCTATAACCTATAACTGGCACTGCAGTAGTGCTCCCCAGTCTCCCCCACAATTATAAGCTGTGTGAGCTGAGCAGTCAGACAGATATATAATATATATAGATGATGCAGCACACTGGCCTGAGCCTGAGCAGTGCACACAGATATGGTATGTATGTGACTGAGTCACTGTGTGCTGTGTATCGCTTTTTTCAGGCAGAGAACGGATTATAAATAAAAGTGGTGGTCACTGGTCACTATCAGCAAAACTCTGCACTGTACACTACTGAGTACTCCTAATGCTCCCCAAAATTAGTAAATCAAGTGTCTAAACGGAGAGGACGCCAGCCACGTCCTCTCCCTATCAATCTCAATGCACGTGTGAAAATGGCGGCGACGCGCGGCTCCTTATATAGAATCCGAGTCTCGCGATAGAATCCGAGCCTCGCGAGAATCCGACAGCGTCATGATGACGTTCGGGCGCGCTCGGGTTAACCGAGCAAGGCGGGAAGATCCGAGTCGCTCGGACTCGTGAAAAAAAACATGAAGTTCTGGCGGGTTCGGATTCAGAGAAACCGAACCCGCTCATCTCTAGAAAAAAGGCAGGGTGCGATCGGGTCTGAATGACCCCCAAGATCTGTTTGTACAGTTCTGCTACACATGCGTTTGAACATTTGCAAAGCAAAAATACACTCCCCTATGGGCGGCGACTATGCGAATGCAGGACTGCAAAAAAACCCTAGCGAGCGATCAGGTCTGAATTAGGCCCAATAGCCAAATACTGATGGGAAAGCATAGAATTCAGATCCGTGCATGCTTCTCTGTGTAAAATTGTCTAAAAGTGTTAACATTTTTTTAAAACCAGCACAGGGCTCCACTAGCCAGGGAGGTGATGCCGCAGACAGGGGGACACTTTTATATAGGTCCCTGCAGCCAAAGCATCATCCCCTCAACTAGTCACTCCTGGCTGGGGTTCCCTGGGGGTGTGGGGACCCCTTAAATCAAGGAGTCCCCCCCCCTCCAGGCACCCAAGGGCCAGTGGTAAAGCTCGAGGCTGCCCCCCCATCCCTGGGTGGTGGATGTGGGGCTGATAGCCAAAATTGTGTAAAAAGAAAGAATAATGTCTATTGTTGTGGAACTACAAGTCCCAGCAAGACTCCCCCGCTTGCTGGTACTTGGAGAACCACAAGTACCAGCATGCGGGGAAATAACGGGGCCGCTGCTACCTGTTGTTCCACAACATAAGAAATACCCAAATAAAAACACAACACACACACCGTGAAAGTACAAGTTTATTTTCACATACATGCACACTTACACACTCACACATACCTAGTGTCCCACTGAGCTCATCGGTCCTCTTGTCAAGTAGAATCCCTTGGGGTACCTGTAAAAAAAACAACTAAATACTCACCTATAATCCAGTGAAGATCGGTCCTCTTCTTTCCATGTAGGTATCCACAGGGTTAAAAAATAAATAAAATGAAAAACCTGATCCACGCCACTAAAGGGGTTCCATGTTTACACATTGAACCCCTTTCCCCGAATGCAGGGACCCCCTCCCCCCGTAACTCCTGTCACTGGAGGACTGGCAGCCAATCAGGGAGTGCCACAACATAGTGCTCTCCTGACTGGCTGTACGCTCCTGGCCTGTCAATCAGGCGGAGCGCATTGGCTATAATGGAGGACTGCAGTCCTCCATTTTAGTCAATGGTAGGAAAATTGCGGTCTGCGGCTAGCCGTGAGGTTAAGTGAGGTCACTCATGGGGGGAGTGATGTTTGGCCGCAGGGACCTATATAATAGTGTCCCCCAGCTGCGGAATCCCCTCCCTGCCTAATGGAGCCCTGTGCTGGTTTTAAAATTACGGGGGACCCCTACGTCTTTTGTCCCCTGTATTTTTGGAACCAGGACCGGCCCAAGAGAGTTCTCTCATTGTGAATGACGGCGGAGGCTGCCCTGCAATGATCGCAGCTTATCAGAGCGGCTAACCCCGACCATCCACAACAGTAGAAAGTAGAAACGCTACCTATCTTTCTTCAACTAGCGCCGTCCATTTAACTCTCCCACCTCCATTCACTGTGATAACACATGGGAAGGCAGCAGAAGTTAGTGGATAAATGGCTCTAGTTCTGTACTATACCCAGGGCCGGTTCTGGGGCTTTGCGCGCCCCGGGCGGCAATGGGGGGCGTGGCTTCGTACAGGGGGCGTGGTCATTTACGCCCCCTGTACAGACTACTGTAGCGCTCTGAAATGTGCCCCCCGCTGGCCGCTGCCCCCCGCTGCCGCTGGCCGCTGTGAAGCCCTTTGTGGAGAGGTCCTTTAATGTGCGGTGCGCAATGACGTCATCGCGCACCGCACAGCAAAGGTCCTCTCCACGATGGGAAACTAGATGCGTAGCGTCTAGTTCCCTTCGTGGAGAGGACCTTTGCTGTGCAGTGCGCGATGACGTCATCGCGCACCGCACAGTAAAGGACCTCTCCACGAAGGGAAACTCTAGTTTCCCTTCACAGCGGCCAGCGGCAGCGGGGGGCACAGCAGCAGCGGATCTTGCCCTGGTGCGGTGCCCTCCGGATGGCGCCGGAGCCCTCCGGAAGGCGCCCCCCCGGGCAAAAGTCCTGCTTGCCCGTGGCAAGATCTGCTACTGACTATACCCATTATAGAACTCTTGACAGTTACCTATTTAATGTGTTACAGTGCTGCACCTATGGGCACGGTACATGGTCACAGGTCTAAGAATTTGATGTGAGCAAGAGCTTTTTCATTGTGGAAACAAACTAATTGAAATTACCGGTGTACCCATGCTTATAGGCTTTCTCTCTGTTCCTCTCTGGAAATGTACCTGCCAAAGATGAATGGCGACAATTATTCTAGGTACAGAAACCTTATATTTAAGTACCATATATTTCACCCGATTGGCAACATAGCCATATAGCAAATGATATCCTTATTTCTGGAAAATTAGATGTGAGGATAAAGCAGAGTTCATTCATTTTTAATAACTCAAAGTGTTTGTTTATTCAGGGATGATGAATTTGAACCTCCATTTTAACGTATATTAATTAGAGATGAGCGGGTTCGGTTCCTCGGAATCCGAACCCGCCCGAACTTCATGTTTTTTTTCACGGGTCCGAGCGACTCGGATCTTCCCGCCTTGCTCGGTTAACCCGAGCGCGCCCGAACGTCATCATGACGCTGTCGGATTCTCGCGAGGCTCGGATTCTATCGCGAGACTCGGATTCTATATAAGGAGCCGCGCGTCGCCGCCATTTTCACTCGTGCATTGAGATTGATAGGGAGAGGACGTGTCTGGCGTCCTCTCCATTAGAATAGAGATAGATTAGATAGAGAGAGAGAGATTGTGCAGAGTCGCAGACAGAGTTAGTTTACCACAGTCAGTGACCAGTGCAGTTGCTAGTTAACTTTTATTTAATATAATATATCCGTTCACTTCTCTCTGCTATATCCGTTCTCTGCCTGAAAAAAAAAACGATACACAGCACAGTCAGTCACACAGTGTGACTCAGTCTGTGTGCACTCAGCTCAGCCCAGTGTGCTGCACAGTCATCAATGTATAAATTAAAAGCTTATAATTAATTGTGGGGGAGACTGGGGAGCACTGCAGGTTGTTAGCAGGAGCCAGGAGTACAATTATATTAATTAACAGTGCACACTTTTGCTGCAGGAGTGGTGACCAGTGCCTGACCACCAGTATAGTATTGTTGTATACTACTAATATCTCTTTAAATATCAACCAGTCTATATTAGCAGCAGACACAGTACAGTGCGGTAGTTTACGGCTGTGGCTACCTCTGTGTCGGCACACGGCAGGCAGTCCGTCCGACCAGAATTGTATTATTTATTATTATATACCTACCACCTAACCGTGGTTTTTTTTTCATTCTTTATACCGTCATAGTGTCATCCTAATTGTTACGAGTATACTACTATCTCTTTATCAACCAGTGTACAGTGCGGTAGTTCACGGCTGTGGCTACCTCTGTGTCGGCACACGGCAGGCAGTCCGTCCGACCAGAATTGTATTATTTATTATTATATACCTACCACCTAACCGTGGTTTTTTTTTTCATTCTTTATACCGTCATAGTGTCATCCTAATTGTTACGAGTATACTACTATCTCTTTATCAACCAGTGTACAGTGCGGTAGTTCACGGCTGTGGCTACCTCTGTGTCGGCACACGGCAGGCAGTCCGTCCGACCAGAATTGTATTATTTATTATTATATACCTACCACCTAACCGTGGTTTTTTTTTTCATTCTTTATACCGTCATAGTGTCATCCTAATTGTTACGAGTATACTACTATCTCTTTATCAACCAGTGTACAGTGCGGTAGTTCACGGCTGTGGCTACCTCTGTGTCGGCACACGGCAGGCAGTCCGTCCGACCAGAATTGTATTATTTATTATTATATACCTACCACCTAACCGTGGTTTTTTTTTCATTCTTTATACCGTCATAGTGTCATCCTAATTGTTACGAGTATACTACTATCTCTTTATCAACCAGTGTACAGTGCGGTAGTTCACGGCTGTGGCTACCTCTGTGTCGGCACACGGCAGGCAGTCCGTCCGACCAGAATTGTATTATTTATTATTATATACCTACCACCTAACCGTGGTTTTTTTTTCATTCTTTATACCGTCATAGTGTCATCCTAATTGTTACGAGTATACTACTATCTCTTTATCAACCAGTGTACAGATGACTTAAAGGCAGGTAAGCAATGTAACAAGGCAATGAGGAAGGCTAGTCAGATACTTGGCTGCATTGGGAGAGGAATCAGCAGCAGAAAGAAAGAAGTAATAATGCCACTGTATAGGTCATTGGTACGGCCTCATCTAGAATACTGTATTCAGTTCTGGAGGCCATATCTTCAAAAGGATATTAATACATTAGAAACTGTACAAAGGAGGGCAACTAAAATGGTGCATGGCCTACATCACAAAACATACCCAGAAAGACTAAGAAATCTCAATATGTATAGTTTGGAGCAGAGAAGAGAAAGGGGCGACATGATAGAAACTTTCAAATATATGAAGGGTTTTAACAAAGTCCAGGAGGGAAACATTCTCCAAATGAAGAGAAGCAATAGGACACGAGGACATGCACTGAGACTGGAGGGGGGGAGGTTCAGGGGAAATTTGCGGAAAAATTATTTCACAGAAAGGGTAGTGGACAAGTGGAATAGCCTCCCATCAGAGGTGGTAGAGGCTAAGACAGTAGAGCAATTTAAACATGCATGGGATAGACATAAGGATATCCTTACAAAGAAATAAGGATCAAATAAGGTTAGTGATAAAAAAAAATAATATATAAAAAAAAAAAAGGGGCAGACTAGATGGGCCAAGTGGTTCTTATCTGCCGACAAATTCTATGTTTCTATGTTTCTATGTGGCTACCTCTGTGTCGGCACACGGCAGGCAGTCCGTCCGACCAGAATTGTATTATTTATTATTATATACCTACCACCTAACCGTGGTTTTTTTTTTCATTCTTTATACCGTCATAGTGTCATCCTAATTGTTACGAGTATACTACTATCTCTTTATCAACCAGTGTACAGTGCGGTAGTTCACGGCTGTGGCTACCTCTGTGTCGGCACACGGCAGGCAGTCCGTCCGACCAGAATTGTATTATTTATTATTATATACCTACCACCTAACCGTGGTTTTTTTTTTCATTCTTTATACCGTCATAGTGTCATCCTAATTGTTACGAGTATACTACTATCTCTTTATCAACCAGTGTACAGTGCGGTAGTTCACGGCTGTGGCTACCTCTGTGTCGGCACACGGCAGGCAGTCCGTCCGACCAGAATTGTATTATTTATTATTATATACCTACCACCTAACCGTGGTTTTTTTTTTCATTCTTTATACCGTCATAGTGTCATCCTAATTGTTACGAGTATACTACTATCTCTTTATCAACCAGTGTACAGTGCGGTAGTTCACGGCTGTGGCTACCTCTGTGTCGGCAGTCGGCAGGCAGTCCGTCCATCCATAATTGTATTATTATTATAATATATACCACCTAACCGTGGTTTTTTTTTCATTCTTTATACCGTCGTCATAGTGTCATACTAGTTGTTACGAGTATACTACTATCTCTTTATCAACCAGTGTACAGTGCGGTAGTTCACGGCTGTGGCTACCTCTGTGTCGGCAGTCGGCAGGCAGTCCGTCCATCCATAATTGTATTATTATTATAATATATACCACCTAACCGTGGTTTTTTTTTCATTCTTTATACCGTCGTCATAGTGTCATACTAGTTGTTACGAGTATACTACTATCTCTTTATCAACCAGTGTACAGTGCGGTAGTTCACGGCTGTGGCTACCTCTGTGTCGGCAGTCGGCAGGCAGTCCGTCCATCCATAATTGTATTATTATTATAATATATACCACCTAACCGTGGTTTTTTTTCCATTCTTTATACCGTCGTCATAGTGTCATACTAGTTGTTACGAGTATACTACTATCTCTTTATCAACCAGTGTACAGTGCGGTAGTTCACGGCTGTGGCTACCTCTGTGTCGGCAGTCGGCAGGCAGTCCGTCCATCCATAATTGTATTATTATTATAATATATACCACCTAACCGTGGTTTTTTTATACCACCTAACCGTGGCAGTCCGTCCATAATTGTATACTAGTATCCAATCCATCCATCTCCATTGTTTACCTGAGGTGCCTTTTAGTTCTGCCTATAAAATATGGAGAACAAAAAAGTTGAGGTTCCAAAATTAGGGAAAGATCAAGATCCACTTCCACCTCGTGCTGAAGCTGCTGCCACTAGTCATGGCCGAGACGATGAAATGCCAGCAACGTCGTCTGCCAAGGCCGATGCCCAATGTCATAGTACAGAGCATGTCAAATCCAAAACACCAAATATCAGAAAAAAAAGGACTCCAAAACCTAAAATAAAATTGTCGGAGGAGAAGCGTAAACTTGCCAATATGCCATTTACCACACGGAGTGGCAAGGAACGGCTGAGGCCCTGGCCTATGTTCATGGCTAGTGGTTCAGCTTCACATGAGGATGGAAGCACTCAGCCTCTCGCTAGAAAACTGAAAAGACTCAAGCTGGCAAAAGCACCGCAAAGAACTGTGCGTTCTTTGAAATCCCAAATCCACAAGGAGAGTCCAATTGTGTCGTTTGCGATGCCTGACCTTCCCAACACTGGACGTGAAGAGCATGCGCCTTCCACTATTTGCATGCCCCCTGCAAGTGCTGGAAGGAGCACCCGCAGTCCAGTTCCTGATAGTCAGATTGAAGATGTCAGTGTTGAAGTACACCAGGATGAGGAGGATATGGGTGTTGCTGGCGCTGGGGAGGAAATTGACCAGGAGGATTCTGATGGTGAGGTGGTTTGTTTAAGTCAGGCACCCGGGGAGACACCTGTTGTCCGTGGGAGGAATATGGCCGTTGACATGCCAGGTGAAAATACCAAAAAAATCAGCTCTTCGGTGTGGAGGTATTTCACCAGAAATGCGGACAACAGGTGTCAAGCCGTGTGTTCCCTTTGTCAAGCTGTAATAAGTAGGGGTAAGGACGTTAACCACCTCGGAACATCCTCCCTTATACGTCACCTGCAGCGCATTCATAATAAGTCAGTGACAAGTTCAAAAACTTTGGGTGACAGCGGAAGCAGTCCACTGACCAGTAAATCCCTTCCTCTTGTAACCAAGCTCACGCAAACCACCCCACCAACTCCCTCAGTGTCAATTTCCTCCTTCCCCAGGAATGCCAATAGTCCTGCAGGCCATGTCACTGGCAAGTCTGACGAGTCCTTTCCTGCCTGGGATTCCTCCGATGCATCCTTGCGTGTAACGCCTACTGCTGCTGGCGCTGCTGTTGTTGCCGCTGGGAGTCGATGGTCATCCCAGAGGGGAAGTCGTAAGCCCACTTGTACTACTTCCAGTAAGCAATTGACTGTTCAACAGTCCTTTGCGAGGAAGATGAAATATCACAGCAGTCATCCTACTGCAAAGCGGATAACTGAGTCCTTGACAACTATGTTGGTGTTAGACGTGCGTCCGGTATCCGCCGTTAGTTCACAGGGAACTAGACAATTTATTGAGGCAGTGTGCCCCCGTTACCAAATACCATCTAGGTTCCACTTCTCTAGGCAGGCGATACCGAGAATGTACACGGACGTCAGAAAAAGACTCACCAGTGTCCTAAAAAATGCAGTTGTACCCAATGTCCACTTAACCACGGACATGTGGACAAGTGGAGCAGGGCAAGGTCAGGACTATATGACTGTGACAGCCCACTGGGTAGATGTATGGACTCCCGCCACAAGAACAGCAGCGGCGGCACCAGTAGCAGCATCTCGCAAACGCCAACTCTTTCCTAGGCAGGCTACGCTTTGTATCACCGCTTTCCAGAATACGCACACAGCTGAAAACCTCTTACGGCAACTGAGGAAGATCATCGCGGAATGGCTTACCCCAATTGGACTCTCCTGTGGATTTGTGGCATCGGACAACGCCAGCAATATTGTGTGTGCATTAAATATGGGCAAATTCCAGCACGTCCCATGTTTTGCACATACCTTGAATTTGGTGGTGCAGAATTTTTTAAAAAACGACAGGGGCGTGCAAGAGATGCTGTCGGTGGCCAGAAAAATTGCGGGACACTTTCGGCGTACAGGCACCACGTACAGAAGACTGGAGCACCACCAAAAACTACTGAACCTGCCCTGCCATCATCTGAAGCAAGAAGTGGTAACGAGGTGGAATTCAACCCTCTATATGCTTCAGAGGTTGGAGGAGCAGCAAAAGGCCATTCAAGCCTATACAATTGAGCACGATATAGGAGATGGAATGCACCTGTCTCAAGTGCAGTGGAGAATGATTTCAACGTTGTGCAAGGTTCTGATGCCCTTTGAACTTGCCACACGTGAAGTCAGTTCAGACACTGCCAGCCTGAGTCAGGTCATTCCCCTCATCAGGCTTTTGCAGAAGAAGCTGGAGGCATTGAAGAAGGAGCTAACACGGAGCGATTCCGCTAGGCATGTGGGACTTGTGGATGCAGCCCTTAATTCGCTTAACAAGGATTCACGGGTGGTCAATCTGTTGAAATCAGAGCACTACATTTTGGCCACCGTGCTCGATCCTAGATTTAAAGCCTACCTTGGATCTCTCTTTCCGGCAGACACAGGTCTGCTGGGGTTGAAAGACCTGCTGGTGACAAAATTGTCAAGTCAAGCGGAACGCGACCTGTCAACATCTCCTCCTTCACATTCTCCCGCAACTGGGGGTGCGAGGAAAAGGCTCAGAATTCCGAGCCCACCCGCTGGCGGTGATGCAGGGCAGTCTGGAGCGACTGCTGATGCTGACATCTGGTCCGGACTGAAGGACCTGACAACGATTACGGACATGTCGTCTACTGTCACTGCATATGATTCTCTCAACATTGATAGAATGGTGGAGGATTATATGAGTGACCGCATCCAAGTAGGCACGTCACACAGTCCGTACTTATACTGGCAGGAAAAAGAGGCAATTTGGAGGCCCTTGCACAAACTGGCTTTATTCTACCTAAGTTGCCCTCCCACAAGTGTGTACTCCGAAAGAGTGTTTAGTGCCGCCGCTCACCTTGTCAGCAATCGGCGTACGAGGTTACATCCAGAAAATGTGGAGAAGATGATGTTCATTAAAATGAATTATAATCAATTCCTCCGCGGAGACATTGACCAGCAGCAATTGCCTCCACAAAGTACACAGGGAGCTGAGATGGTGGATTCCAGTGGGGACGAATTGATAATCTGTGAGGAGGGGGATGTACACGGTGATATATCGGAGGGTGAAGATGAGGTGGACATCTTGCCTCTGTAGAGCCAGTTTGTGCAAGGAGAGATTAATTGCTTCTTTTTTGGGGGGGGTCCAAACCAACCCGTCATATCAGTCACAGTCGTGTGGCAGACCCTGTCACTGAAATGATGGGTTGGTTAAAGTGTGCATGTCCTGTTTTGTTTATACAACATAAGGGTGGGTGGGAGGGCCCAAGGATAATTCCATCTTGCACCTCTTTTTTCTTTTCTTTTTCTTTGCATCATGTGCTGATTGGGGAGGGTTTTTTGGAAGGGACATCCTGCGTGACACTGCAGTGCCACTCCTAGATGGGCCCGGTGTTTGTGTCGGCCACTAGGGTCGCTAATCTTACTCACACAGTCAGCTACCTCATTGCGCCTCTTTTTTTCTTTGCGTCATGTGCTGTTTGGGGAGGGTTTTTTGGAAGGGACATCCTGCGTGACACTGCAGTGCCACTCCTAGATGGGCCCGGTGTTTGTGTCGGCCACTAGGGTCGCTAATCTTACTCACACAGTCAGCTACCTCATTGCGCCTCTTTTTTTCTTTGCGTCATGTGCTGTTTGGGGAGGGTTTTTTGGAAGGGACATCCTGCGTGACACTGCAGTGCCACTCCTAGATGTGCCCGGTGTTTGTGTCGGCCACTAGGGTCGCTAATCTTACTCACACAGTCAGCTACCTCATTGCGCCTCTTTTTTTCTTTGCGTCATGTGCTGTTTGGGGAGGGTTTTTTGGAAGGGCCATCCTGCGTGACACTGCAGTGCCACTCCTAGATGGGCCCGGTGTTTGTGTCGGCCACTAGGGTCGCTTATCTTACTCACACAGCGACCTCGGTGCAAATTTTAGGACTAAAAATAATATTGTGAGGTGTGATGTGTTCAGAATAGGCTGAAAATGAGTGTAAATTATGTTTTTTGAGGTTAATAATACTTTGGGATCAAAATTACCCCCAAATTCTATGATTTAAGCTGTTTTTTAGGGTTTTTTGAAAAAAACACCCGAATCCAAAACACACCCGAATCCGACAAAAAAAATTCGGTGAGGTTTTGCCAAAACGCGGTCGAACCCAAAACACGGCCGCGGAACCGAACCCAAAACCAAAACACAAAACCCGAAAAATTTCCGGCGCTCATCTCTAATATTAATTAAATGTTGAGTTTTATCACAAAACTAAGAGTGCCCCACAAAGAGGTAAATCTTTCTTCTTTTCCTGTCCTATATGGGGACATGAAAAGATACTGGGGAACCCTACTCAACTTTTTCCTGGTATTTAAACAACCAGGACCAGCTCAAAGAGCCCGGGACTGGTTATGATTAGGAGGGGGACCCCACGCAAATTATTTTTAAAATGTTAAATATTTCAATATGAACACAATAAAGCCCTGCACGGATCTCACTAATCCGGCCGGGCTTCATTGTGTTAAGTCCAGCAGTATTTTACTATTCTCTCCCATAAAACACTAATTACGAATTACATCGACATCAGAGAATTCAAATTGAAAAAACACAGTAGTTTAGTAAATTACCGTGTCTTTTCTCAAAAAGTTGCATTCTCACACTGACGATGTCAGCTGAGATTGATCTCGGCTGAAATCAGCAGAAATGAGAATCTTCGTAAATATACCCCATTGGCTCCTGCAGGATTTAAAAAATAAAACGGAAAAAAGAGACATTTGCACTCATAGAGAAAAAGCACAATGGCTCCCACAATACTAAATGAAAACACATAAGGCTTTACATGAAAAAAACATAATGGCCCCCATAGCAAAAAAGTAAAACACAGACACTTCATATGAAAAAGAAATAAAGAAATAATAATAATAATAATAATAATAATAATCTACTTTAAATAACTTGCAAAGTGTTTATTATATTTATTTGAGAGGCTGACAGTGTATGTTCTGTGGCATCCAGATATCTTCCACGTGGCTTGGTGGATAACGCAGTCTCAGAGTAGAGTAGGGTGAGAGGTACTAGGAGGACAGGAACCCGGGTGTACCCCTCGGAAGGGGTGACACCAAAGTGCCAGCTCTTCTGTAGTGACAGGAGCCGAGTGCTGCATTGAGATAAACCCGTGCAGCACTCGGCTCCTGTCACAGATAAGAGCCGGCACTGCACGCTGAGCAGTCTCCTGGGGCAGCCAGCATCTTCGGGGAAGCTGGACATGCCCCGGAGCGAAGAAAAAGTAGACCTACGAGGCCATGCCCCTTTTGATTAGGTCACACCCCTTTTTGGATGCCCGCGGGGGGTGGGTGATAATACAGAGTGCGCTCCGGGTGTCACCACACCCGGTGACGCCTCTGGATCTATGCACTGTATGCCTGTCAACTATCACTTAAGCGTAGGTTTCATCAAGAGCATAGTACAGATGTGATACAAACATTACAGGACATACAGTCGTTATCTGCACATTAGTATAGTAAATGAAGCTTTTCTGCACTGTTAAAATAGAAAGAATTCATCAGAATGAGATAGTTTTTTATATAAAGGCTAATTCAGCATGGTTCACTTCTGTGATCACTGCCAGTTTTCTGATAATCGTGATAAAGCGGGGCGGGTGCAGAGACATCCAGCATGTCCGGAAACGTGGGAGTGTCGCCCCCGTTTTCTGGAAGTGCATTCCAAAAAAGTAAGCAATTGAGCAAAATCATGTTGCACTGTAGGTGGGGGAGATGTAACATGTGCAGAGAGATTTAGATTTGGGTGGGGTGTGTTGAAACTGAATTCTGAACTGAAGTGTAGAAATTAAGCAGCCAGTATTTACCATGCACAAAAACAATATAACCCACCCGAATCTAAATCTCTCTGCACATGTTACAGATGTGTCCTCTTACAGCCTTGTTGCAGTCATGCTAAACAGCCCTTCAACTCGCACCATGCTGTGGTGGGACTCGGTAGCGCCGTCAGAGCCGGCCCTAACCAATATGATGCCCTAGGCAAAATTTTGGCTGGTGCCCCCTAGCACCACCGCTGGTTCCGCCTCTGACCTTGCACCTCTTTCCCAGCACCATCACCCCTCACCTATAGCAGTACTTATTTTGGTATTTGTACCCCCTATATTTTAAATAGGAACAGTTCACAAATTTGGCGCACAGCCCAAAAAGGGGTGTTTTTTTTCTGGCAAGGGGCATGGCCACACAATAGTAACCCCAATTCCAATTACGCCACACAGTACTACAATTTTATTCACATTTGATCATGCAATAGTGTCCATAATTCATATTACATCCCACAGCAGTATCACTTTACCTTATATATGTTGCTCCTTACAGTAGAGCCCCTTATTAACATTACATCATACTCTATTGCTCTTTATTCACATTAGATGACACAGTTGTGCCCTTTCTATATGTAACGCCACATAGTAGAGCACCTTATACACATAATGCCACACATTAGTAATGCATTTATACACCTAATTCCACACAGTAATGCCCCTTACACATATGAGACACCTTATTAATGTCCTTATAAACATAATGCACCTTACACATTATGACAACCTTTATTAATGCCCTTTTACTCATAATGTCCCTTACACATATGCCGCACATTATTAATGCCCTTATACACATAATGACACACATAGTGCCCCCTACACATTTGCTGCACATTATTAGTGCCTCTATACACATAATGACACACATACAGTAGTACCCTGTTACACATATGCCACACATTATTAATGCCCTTATACACATAATGACACACATAGTGCCCCTTACACATATGTTGCACATTATTAATGCATTTTTACATGACACACATAATGCTCCTTACACATATTCCGAACACTACTGCACAACCATCCCACTCACATGCACACAGCACTCACACTGCCACTAACACTGGGACCTCTGCCTCTGCTTGGATACAGATGTGTCCTCATAACAGAGGCAAACACAGGATCTAGTCGGCGGGGTTTCCGTGTGTATGTGTGAGTACATATATATATATATATATATATATATATATATACACACATACACACACACACACACACACACACACACACACACACACACGTGTGTGTGTGTGTGTGTATATATATATATATATATATACACATATATATACACACACATTTATATACACACACACACACACACACACACACACACACACGTATACATATATATATATATATATTGCACACACATTCATTCATGCAGACACACATATATACATGCAAACATATATACACAAGCACACACAGAAACACACATACAGTCATATAAACATTCACACAAACTTCACATGCTGTATAGTGTATACACTACATATTTAAATATACTGTACAGTACTGTACCTACTACCATCCATCAGGGGCTAGGAGGCGGAAGTAGACTGGTGGCACTGTCCGGACAGAGGGAGCTGCTATGGCTGAGCACGCACAGCCAGCAGCTCCCCCGGGACACTCTTTATACAGAGAGCTACATAGCTCTCTGCTGCAGCAGCTCCACTATCGCGGTCGCGTACGCGATCGCGGATTTTACTGAGGCAGAGACACTGCTGTCTCCGTCTCAAAAATGTAAATGTTGGCTCATCAGGGGGGGTTCCAGGTACTCGGAATCCCCCCCCTGCGTGCGCCACTGCATAAATCTTGCCTCAATACTAATGTTGGGCACACTTTTTTTTATGAAAATGAATCTTATTTGCATTGCTATGTGGCTAGGATGCACAAGCAGCTTCTGCTGATTAAAATGATATGCAGCATGCCTATATACTATGTGAGACTGTGGCTGTATTTGCATATGAAATGCTACACACAGAATATAGGCATGCCGCATATCATTTTAATCAGCAGAAGCTGCTGATGCCCCTAGGCATATCAAATGCCCTAGGCAATTGCCTAGTTTGCCTATGCCTATGGCCGGCTCTGAGCGCCGTGCATCTTTTTTCTGCGATTTTCCTGCGAAAATGTGATTTAGGAGGTGACTCAGAGCTGATCGTAGATGTGCTAAATTTAGCACATCTACGATACGTCTCTCTGACATTCGGGGGGACGCCCAGCACAGGGCTAGTCCACCCTGCATGTCAGGCCCCGCATGGGTACGAAAGCATCGCATGCTGCATATCATTTTAATCAACAGAAGCTGCTTGTGGTCCTATTGCATTACTTGTTATTACTATTGTGACAGACATAATTTTGCGGGGAAAAATGCAAAAGGAGACGCTGGGCGCTACTGAGTTAAACGGATACACGAGTTATGTGTAACGTGACTTGTAGCACATGCAGGGCCGGCTCGAGGGTTTTGAACGCCCCGGGCAGGCGATTGGGGCGTGGCTTCATACAGGGGGCGTTGTCACTTACGCCCCCTGTACAGTAGTAGCGCCGATGAAATGATGTGCGGTGCGCGATGACGTCATCGCGCACCGCACAGCAAAGGTCCTCTCCACGAAGGGAAACTAGCGCCCCGGGCAAAAGTCCTGCTTGCCCGTGGCAAGATCCGCTACTGAGCACATGGAGTAAAGATGTAAGAGGACACATCTATACATCTGCCCCACCTGCAGTGCAGTATGGTTTTGCCCAATTGCTTAAGTTTTTTGGTTTGCTAACAAACCTGCATAACCCCTATGCTGTTTAAATATTGTTTTCTTCAGTAAGAAATGTATAATCTTAGACTTGGTAATAGACACAACTAGTGCCGTTTCTTGCGGCTGGTGTGCCGTGCCATCACACTCCTGGCATTACACATCCCTGGCAATTAGCACACACTCCTGGCATTACACACCCCTTGGAACTTTCACACACTCCTGACATTACACACCATACGTCAGGAATCCTGTGAGAATCCAGGAAAGAAATTCACACCTCACAAGAAGATGCTAGCTTGCTTACCCCATCACTGCGGAGTTAAGTTAAAATTTGGAAACGCCACCGCCGGTGGATTGGCAAGTAGCTCGGCTGGTGGTGTCCTCTGCTGTGCCTGTCACTACCGTTACTTCTATGAAGGAACCGACGGATAAGCGTGTGGATGGTTGCTTAAAGTCTATTTATAGCCTTGCGGGAGCTGTGCATCGGCCCACTATTGTGGCTACTTGGGCTTTTGAAGATTTAAAGCATGGGCTCAAGCGGTGGAAGCAGAGCTGCCGTCCAATTTTTCTGATAATGCTAGACAGTGTCTTTCGTATAATGGCCCTCATTCCGAGTTGTTCGCTCGCTGCTATTTTTAGCAGAATTGCTAGTAGGCTAAAATCCGGCAGTTCTGCGCATGCGTATGCACAGCAGGGCGCACGCGCTAAGCAATTTTACACAAAACTATGCTATTTTACTCACGGGCGAACTAAGCTTTTCAATCGCTCTGCTGATTGTAGTGTGATTGACAGGAAGTGGGTTTTTCTGGGCGGAAACTGGCTGTTTTCAGGGAGTGTGCTAAAAAATGCAGGCGTGCCAGGTAAAAACGTAGGAGTGGCTGGAGAAACGGAGGAGTGGCTGGCCGGACGCTGGCCGTGTTTGTGACATCAAACCAGGAACTAAACGGACTGAGGTGATCGCAATCTAGGAGTGGGTCTGGAGCTACTCAGAAACTGCAAGGAAATACTTAATAGCAGAATTGCTAATATTTTGTTAGCAATTCTGCTATGCTAAGATACACTCCCAGAGGGCTGCGGCTTCGTGTTTGCATTTCTGCTAAAAGTAGCTAGCGAGCGAACAACTCGGAATGAGGGCCATTGTCACAGCCATTACATTAAGGAGGCGGTTTCTGATGTCGGTGTTCTGGCGGTCAAGGCCTCTACTATGTCCATTCTGGCTTGCCGGATTCTCTGGTTGCGGTCCTGGTCTGTGGATCTGGACTCTAAGAAAACCCTGGAGGTGCTCCCTCTTAAGGGGAACATCCTTTTCGGTGAGGATCTCAACAAGATTGTTGCTGATTTAGCTTCCACTAAGACGGCATGTCTAGCTAGTACTGCTTTTTCGGCTCCAAAGGTTAAGAGTACTTCCTTTCGTTCCCTTCGACCTCCAGGTAAAGCCAAGGGTCAAGCGTACCCGAAACAGGCTCTTACTTCCAAAACCACTAAGCCCAAACTTAAATGTGCCTGGGCTTCCCGACAGCCTGCTTCCAAATCAGACAAGCCTGCTGCATGACGGGGCGGGCTTCCCACTGGGGCATCCCAGGGTGGGAGGCCGACTTCTACAGTTTAACCAGACCACTTCTGACACCTGGGTAAGGGAAGTCGTCACACACGGATACGCCATATCCTTCAAGAAACGTCCCCCTCATTAATTTTTCCCGACAAACATCCCTTCAGATCAGGTGAAGGCAAAAACTCTCCATTTGGTGGTACAATCCCTCCTGGACACAGGAGTGGTAGTGCTGGTGCCTCTGGCTCAGAGAGGCAAGGGGTACTATTCACCGCTGTTCCTAGTTCTGAAACCGAATGGTTCCTCCCGGCCCATTCTTAACCTCAAGTCTTGAACAAATTTGTGAGGGTCTTCAAGTTTTGTATGGAAACTCTTCGCTCTATTGTTCTGGCTTTGGAGCCCGGGGACTATATGGTATCCCTGGATATACAGGATGCTTACCTCCATATTCATATTGCCATGTTGCATCAGTAATACCTGTGGTTTGCTATTGGGAACCTTTATTATCAATTCCGGGCCTTACCTTTTGGATTGACCATTACTCCACGAGTCTTCACCAAGGTCATGTCGGTAATGACGGCCCTGCTCCGTCGTCAGGGTGTCAGGATCCTACCATATCTGGACAACTTGCTGTTCCTGGCGAATTCCCCAGAAATTCTCCTCCATCATCTGGATCTGACAGTACAGTTTCTGCAAGCCCATGGGTGGCTCATCAACTGGAAGAAATCTTCCCTGGTTCCTGCTCAGAGCATAGGGCACCTGGGGGCATTGTTGGACACTCACAACCAGCAGTTGTTCTTGTCACAGGAGAAGGTCCTGAACCTTCAGGACAGGATTCGATGCTTCCTCTCTCACCCGCGAGTGTCAATACACTCGGCGATGCAAGTACTAGGCCTCATGGTGTCGGCTTTCGACATGGTAGAGTACATCCCTTCTGGATCTCCAACTGGGTCCTCCTGACAACGGATGCCAGTCTGAGGGGTTGGAACGCGGTGTTGGAGCAACAATCTCCTCAGGCCTGTTCAAGTACAGTCAGACAACTCCACCACGGTGGTGTACATAATCATCAAGGCGGCACTCGAAGCCGCATGGCAATGATGGAAGTCTCAACGATTCTTCAGTGGCCATCTGCCAGCCATTTCGGCAGTGTTCATTCTGGGGGTCCTTAACTGGGAAGCAGACTTCCTCAGTCATCAGGACGTTCATGCCGGAGAGTGGAGCCTCCATCCAGAAGTATTTCAACTCCTAGTGGACAAATGGGGCCTACCAGACGTAGACCTGATGGCGTCTCGACACAATCACAAGTTTCCGGTCTTCGGAGCAAGGACAAGGGATCCTCAAGTGGCATTCTTGGATGCACTGGCAATTCCGTGGAACTTTCGGATGCCGTACGTGTTCCCTCCGGTGTCACTCCTGCCCAGAGTAATAAGGAAGTTCAAGCAAGAAGGAGGAATCCTACTTCTGATCGCTCCAGCGTGGCAAAGATGGCATTGGTTCTCAGACCTACAGGGTCTCTCATTAGAGCATCCTCTTCTGCTTCTGCAACGTCCAGACCTCCTCGTTCAGGGCCCCTCTGTATACCAGGATTTGGCCCAACTGGTTTTGACGGCGTGGCTCTTGAAGCTTCAGTTCTGAGGGCCAAAGGATTTTCTGAGGTAATCATTCAAACTATGTTGAAGGCCCATAAGCCGGCTTCTGCTCAGATTTATCATAGAGTCTGGAATTCTTACTTTGCTTGGTGCGCATCTAACAATCATGACGCTTACAAGTTTAGTACGGCCAAACTTTTGGCTTTTCTGCAACAGGGCCTGGACTTAGGCCTTCGTCTGGCCTCCCTCAAGGTTCATATTTCTGCCTTGTCGGTATGGTTTCAGAGAAAAATTGCAACTCTGTCTGATGTTCATACGTTCACTCAGGGTGTTTTATGGATTCAACCTACCTATGTTCCGCCCGTGGCTCCTTGTGATTTGTCAGTGGTTCTAGAGGCCTTGCAAGAGTCTCCGTTTTTAACCTCTTGAATTTGTGGACCTTAAGTGGCTTACTCTTAATTTCTTATTTCTGCTGGCTATTGCCTCTGCTAGACGGGTTTCAGACTTGGGTGCCTTATCCTGTCGGTCACCTTTTCTGATTTTTCACCGTGACCGCACGGTCCTTCGGACGCACCCTGGTTATCTCCCTACGGTGGTGTCTTCTTCCCACCTTAACCAAGAGATTGTGGTTCCAGCCTTTATCTCTCCTGGATTGTCTTCCAAAGAGCGGTCTTTGGATGTGTTACGGGCTCTCCGTATCTATGTGCAGAGAACAGCGTCCATTAGGAAGTCTGATTCTCTTTTTGGACTTTTTGGTTTTCACAAACATGGCTGGCCTGCGAATAAGCAGACCCTGGTCAGATGGATTAGATTGCACAAGCTTATGTATAGGCTGGTCTTCCAGCTCCTGCTACCATCAAAGCCCATTCTACTTGGTCGGTTGGACCTTCTTGGGCATCCCACCGTGGTGCGACCCTTGAACGGCTGCTTGGTCCTCAGTGAACACATTCATAAGGTTCTATGCATTCGATACTTCCACCTCCCAGGATACCTCCTTTGGATGCCGGGTTCTTATGCCGTTACAGTGCTTCCAATCCCCTGAAGAACTGCTTTAGGACATCCCCGATGTTATCCCTGTGAAACCCAGTGTACCCCGCTGCAGAATAGGAGATTTATGGTAAGAACTTACCTTTGTTAAATCTCTTTCTGCGAGGTACACTGGGTTCCACAGGGCGCCCACCCTGATGCACTTAGCTTCTTTGGGTTTGTATGGCATTAGCCGCTGATACCTTTTCCTGTCATGAGAATGTGGTGTATGTGGCTACTAACAGTTGTCATCTCTTTTACCTGCTACTGCATAGGACTGGTTAACAAAACTGAGCTCCAGTGCCTGGAGGCGGCGCTGAGCATCTTGGAAACAGTCAAAGCTTTTAGCATGTTGCTGCCTCGGATCAAGATCCTACTCTACCCCCCGATATTATCCCTGTGGAATCCAGTGTACCTCGCAGAAAGAGATTTAACAAAGGTAAATTCTTACCATAAATCTCCTCTCTTTTTCCTGAAGGGAGCATCATTTTTATTTCTTTCTTTTTGAAAAGTAGCTTATTAAATTTTTATATTCTGCCCTTTTTGGCTTTTTGGTTTGATATTTCTATTTATCTGCTGGTAAGTATATACATGTTCATAGGTGTGTATTGTGTGGTGGGGTGTTGTTTTTTGTTATTGTGCTTATTGAGTGCTTGTTTCTCTTTTCTTCTCAAGGGAGCTTCATTTTGTTGTTTGTTTGCCCAAAGTAGGCTTTTTAAGTTATTTGCAGCATTTTGCTGTTTTTGTGTGTGTTTTAGTCTGGTAAGTACAGTATATGTATGCTCATTGTGTTGGTTTGGTGTGTGTGGTTTATTTTGTTCTTTACCTGTATTGTATTTATTTGAAAATGTATACAATGTTCCTTTCTTCCTGTTGTGCACAATTTAGAGATGGAAAACACCACACCCGTATGTGGATTTTAGACATTAGATTAGGTTGACCTGAATGTTTGGAAACAATCATTGGTTTATGAATTAACACTATGTTAAATGTGTATTTCAGTTGATGATGATGGCATACCTGTATGCGTTATATGGCAAACGCCAACCTGCCCCTCATCCTCAAAGGCAAAGGAGGTGTGCAAGGCCTAGTATCTTTCAAACCAGTGTCACCCTTTTTGGAATGCCAGATGATGAGAAGGTGCAGTGCTATAGGCTGCCCCCTCATGTCATCCTAGAAAATCTCTCAATAATAGAGAGTGATCTAGAGAGTACAATTCGCAATCCTACAGTAATTCCACCACTGACACAATTCATTGCTGTCTTACATTTTTGCACCTCAGGGTCCTACCAGCATATAGTTGGAGTCCTGGGAGGTGTCTCCCAGGCCTCATTCTCAAGGATCCTGAGGCTGCATTCCTCAGAAGAACTAAGCAGTTCATATTAATGCCATTGGATGTGGAGACCCTAGCTGCGGTGAAGCATCA
Organism: Pseudophryne corroboree; assembly: GCF_028390025.1. Taxonomy (NCBI): domain Eukaryota; kingdom Metazoa; phylum Chordata; class Amphibia; order Anura; family Myobatrachidae; genus Pseudophryne; species Pseudophryne corroboree. Next base: position 364,826,819 of record NC_086447.1, read on the forward strand.
ATTCCGTGAACATGGTCACTTCTCACACGTTATTGGGGTAGTGGATGGTTCACACATTCCACTTGTAACTCCATTGCATAATGAAATAATCTTTAGGAACAGAAAAATGTTCTGCTCTTTAAATTTGATGGTTGTTTGTGGCCCATCCCTCCAGATCCATTCCCTGAATGCCCGGTACCCAGGAAGTGCCCATGATTCCCTCGTGATTCAGCAATCAGGGATATGGCAAAAATTAAGCATGTTAGAAGGCCAAGACGCGTGGATCTTGGGTGAGTTTGAGCCACATCATGTAGTAAAATTTCAGTTGTGTTGTTGTCTAATTGATAACCATATTTATGTGTATTTTTATTATGTGTTTTTGCAGGAGATCGGGGATATCCTTGCACCCCCTAGCTCATGACTCCTTACAGCACAACCAACACCTCAACCACAGTCTGCATTTAATTCTGCACTAACAGCCACCAGACAGGTGGTGAAGCGCACAATTGGGCTCCTAAAAGTCCATTTTCGGGTGCTCCACCACACTGGTGGCAACTCCATGTATTCGCCGGAAATGTTAGTAAGATAGTGGTCCTGTGTGCAATATTGCTTTAAGGAGGAGTCTGGAGCTGGCCCAAAACCTAATTTTGGGCCCAGAGGATGAGGAGCCAGGGGTTGGCCGAACATGGAGGTGCGGTTCGGAAACCCAACGCGGCCTTGCCCAAAGGGACAGAATATTTTAGGTATGTTTGATTTATGAGCACATCAGACAAGTGTTTATTGGTGTTGTAAAATCCATATTTGAATTTTTGTGGTTTGAATATTTAGCTACTCTAAAAAAAACTTTTAGCCATACAAAATTGATTGTAGATTTTAAGTTGTTTTCAAACATTATAACTGCATTTGTGTGTAAAATATTCCTATTTAAAGCAATGTTAGTGGCTGTACCTAAAACATATTGTAATGTTTTTTTGTTTTATTTTTTAAAAAGCATGTCATGAGTTAATGAACACCATTACTGTACAAGTAGTGTCGTGTTGGCAACATATATATTGCTCTTATAAACAATGAGGCTATGAGTTTATTTACACATTACAATGAGTATTACATTTTAAAAAATGATACTGCATATGTGTTGTTTGTTTGTCATGCATTTATGTGTCTTAAGTGATTTAAACAATTCCCCCCCCCCCTCTTTCTTTTAAAACACATATAATCAAACAAACACAACAATCCTGCAATGTTTAGTTTAGTGAGGAGCAGAGATGTTTGGTAAGTATTTTGTGAATTCACCACTTACAGTAGCATACACTCGCAATTGCATTTGCAACTGATAACGCGGACCATGCTGTGAATGTGTATTAATAGCAATAAAGCTTATTTGTATTTATGAGCATCACAGCTGTCGACTAATCAACAGCAGTCAGACAGTATAAATATTATGATTACTACGCCATTGGCACCATGCAAGCTGCCGCTTTCACAATCAGGGAGCTGCGGCTTCTTACCTCAGTAATGGACCGCCGCATAGGCCGCCTGGCACCTTATGTGTCAAATGCCCGTAAGTGTGTGGTCTACGTGGAGGTCCGCAGAAAGCTGTGGGTGAAGCTCCGCAGCAGGCGGACCATCGACCAATTGGAAAGACGTTGGTCCAACCTGTGACGCAGATAGCCGCGGTTGCTGGCGGAGATAAGCCAGCAAATTCAAGACCATAAGTAATGCATATTGTAGCATTTGTATCCGCATGAGTGTGTTTTCAGTTTAAAGTTTTGTAATATTTGCATCCATAAGTGTGTGTTTGTTGTTTAGCCTGTAGATCTTGAAAATGTATATAGGTATGCATAGATGTTTGTATGGATGTATAGAGTATGTGTGGGTTGTATGTTGACTAATTTACAAACAGCAGATCTGACATACTAACATGTTTAATTTTGCATACCAGTAATAATTTTGTGCTTAATTTTAGTATTTTTTTTTTTTTAAAACACAAAATACAGATGTGTTCATGTTTGTTATTGAGTAGGGAATGTGTATATTAAACAAATATTTTCAAAAACCACTAAAATGTGTTCCTCTCCTTAGGAAGAGCAGAAAGGAGAAGTGGCCACCGCCCACAACCTCCCACCCCACTCAACCTCCCTCCCCACTCAACCTCCCTCTCCCCCTCAACCTCTCTCCCCCACTCAACCTCCCTTTTCCCCCTCAGCATCCATGCCCCACTCAACCTCCCTCTACCCATCAGCATTCATCCCCCAGTCAACTTCCCTCTTCCCATCAGCATCCATTCCCCACTCAACCTCCCTCTTCCTCTCAACCTCCGTCTCAACCTCCCGCCCCCATTCATCCTCCCTCTCCTCCTCAACCTCCCAGCTCCATTCAAGCCCCTTCCCCCATCCAAACAACATCCCCCGGTGGTGAAGATTAGGGTGAGTATGGCGCTATGGAGGAGTGTAAGTTTTTTTTGTGTTTTACTTAAATGAATGTTTTTGGTTTTTATTTAAATATACTACAACATGTATCTTCAAACTGCAGCTATCCAGCTGCTGTGGAACTACACAGCCCAGCATGCCCTGCAACAGTTGTGCAATTTGGGAATGTTTAAATTTTTGCAGGACATGCTGGGATGTGTAGTTCAACAACAGATGGAGAGCCGCTGTTTGCTGACCCTGGACCTAGACCAGGGATGGTGAACCTTTGGCCCTCCAGCTGTTGTTGAACTTCACATCCCAGCATGCCCTGCAACAGTATTAGCATGGCCAAATTGCTCAACTGTTGAAGGGCATACTGGGCTGTGTAGTTCTACGGCAGCTGGATAGCCAAAGGTTCACCATGCCTGACCTAAACAGTGAGCCGTTGAAGTGTGCTTTGTACATTTCTTCTATATGACATAATGACTGAAATGTTTTAAAATTGGTAAACATCTTTTTCAGATGCTGAGTTTGGAGTCCGCAATGCAGAAATACAGCCACCATCCCACGATGAGGAAGAGGAGTATGAGTATGGGGCTATGTAGGAGAGTACTTTTTTTTTTGTTTTACTTAACAGAATGTTTTTTTTCTATTAACACAATACTACAACATGTGTCTTCAACCTGCGGCTAGCCAGCTGCTGTGGAACTACACATCCCAGCATGTCCTGCAACAGTTTTTCCATTTGGCCATGATAAAACTGATGCAGGGCATGTTGGTAAGTGTCGTTCAACAACACCTGGAGTGCCAAAGATTCACCATCCCTGATCTAGACAGTGAGCTGTTGAAGCATGTACATTGCTTCTATATTGCATGTTTGAAATTAATTATAATAATTGTTAAAACATTCTTTACAGATGCTGAGGTTGGAGATCCGAATGGGGCAATCCGTTTGGCCCTGCGCCATATGGAGGAACATGTGCGGGGCCTCCTTGAAGAAAATATTCTTTTACAAAATATTTTTTGTTGATTTTTTCTTTAAAAAAAAATAATAATTATATTTTACGTTTAATTTGCAATAAAAATGTATAACAAACATTTTTTTGTGTTGTGTTTTTTCAAAGGGCAATATCATATACTATATGTAGAGATGTAGCATCACTTTGAAAGTGTTAAAATGGAGAGTGATAAAATACCAACAATAAAACTCCTAACTGCCATTTTACATACACATCCTGTGACATGGCAGTTAGGAGCAGATTCTTTGCTACTTTATCAATCCCCTTTTAAACACTTTCAAAAAGATGAAGCATATACGCAAAAGTAATTAATGTGTATATAATGTATGTCATGCATTCGCTGTTTATTCAATAACATAATAAATGACATATTGAAACTTTTATATTAACAAATTTAAATCTCGAAAAATTCTGGGTATTGTGCAAATAGGACAACAAAGATATTAGACTGATATGTTTGTTGCCTTAATTGCTGAATGTTATTGGGCAATAAGGTTGTCAAACTATTCATTTTGCAGTGTTTCACTTAATTGTTCAATCACATTACAATTCCTTAGGGTAATTTTTTTTTATAAAAAAAAACCCCAAAACTATTGTACGATTATTTACAAGCTAGCGAATGCAATGCATATGTACGACAAGCTCCATGTTGCAAGCAATGCGAATAGCAACCTTGCGAATGCATCGCTCTTGTGCAAACCAAAATAGTAAACACCTCTTTTGTGCACTGCTGCACATTTTTGTGCACTCGTGCGTGGTAGGCGTGTTTTAATGTCTGATTGCACTCTTGCATTGCGTTCGCACGCTTGCAAATGCTGCTTGCTTGCACATTGAACAGCGATCAGGTCTGAATTATCCCCAGTGTCAGGATTCTAGCGTCGGTATTTCGACTGCCGAATGGATCTCGACACATCTGTAATAGAGCCACAGAAGCCACCCTGCTGTCCACTACAGCCTCAAGTGATCAAACTTTTTAACTTTGGGCAACTGACACTAAATTGTGGTCTCGCCCCGCCCAACCACCACCACCATCCTTTAGCTTTAGTGATGTTCCACCATTGTCTAATAATTGAAAAACATTTACTCTTATCGGTTTTTCTGCAGCAAACATCCATCATTGGGAGCGTGGTCATAACTGAGAAGTATGGCAATGCACCCTCAGAAAAGAAGAAAATACTATGCCGGGTGCTGTGCACTGCACAGATGGACGTTTCATCAGTTTCTCTGGGCCCCCACTTGCACTCCAAAAATCCCAGGCCCGAGTAATCAGTGCCCTCCTACCCTCTCACCACCCCTGCAAACACACCTATTTACATGCCCTCACTTTATGTAATTTAAATAATTCCTGCAGATTCCACCATCTCAATGTACTTCACCATGGAACTAGCAATTGTGCAATAGTTTCCGAGAATAGGATTTGGAAGGGATGAAAGAGTTGACGGTGCCATGATTGTTGCAGTTAAAGGCATGGCTTCCTATCTTCATAAGATAAGATGCATAGCATGTCTTCTAAGAACACTGAGATTGAGAAGCATACAATAGAATCATTTAGTCTGATGTGAGTTTCGGTACGTCCTTAAAAATCGGGAGAGCGGTGGCGAGATACTATCCTCATCTACTATCAAATTGGGCCCGGCACTATAGGCTTTTCTTTTCTGGACACTTAGAGGTTGTTCAAATCAGTGTTTTAAGCAATACCACCCATGCATGTGTACCATCTTTCTTTTTTTCATGTTTGACAACTGGATATCATGAGACAATCGAAAGAGTGAACATCTGAAAGGACACCCTAATATGTGACGTATATCACAATTTTAATCTGTTATCGCCTTTGATCTATCCTCTCATTGTATTCACAATAGAATCTCTCCCAGTGCTTAACTAGAATTCTTGGATTGAGCCTCATATTCCTTCCTCAATTGTTGTATACTGCACACTTGTAAAGTGTTGGAGAAGTATAAACCCCCATTAACTGCACGTGATTTTTGTGCATTTATCTGAGATTAATCTATCAACATTTAGCTTGGTATTGAACTTTTATCCCATCTAAAGAAATGAAATTATACAAAAATAGCCCACAAACTGTACCCTATACTGCCACTACAAAAGGATTTATGAAAAGAAAAAAGAAAGAAATGCTCTCAGGCTCATTGCTAGGCATAAAGGGTTAATACCCTGTTCTCCGGTTACAGGGCCAGGATATGTGATGCTGACATTTAATATTTCAGATATGCTCTTTAAATGCCACTAAACTCAATTATATTTCATTTTAAATGAGACTCATATGCAGTACAGTATGTGTATTACCTTAATTTCCTCCACCTCTTACATGCAGTCAGGGATTGAAAGATACCTGCTGTATGGTCTTCTACAGAGAGAATAAAAGTCAACCTGGTTCTACCCATGATCAAGACTCTAAAGAGAATGGCCATACCCAAATGTGTGTTGATGGTAGTGTTGGGAGTGCATTTATGCCCCTTTGCACTTCCTCACCCCCTCTAGCACCTTTGCTGTAATGTAGGCAAAAAGTGAGAACCCACACAATGACTGCACAATGATCTCAGTGTAACTGTATAGTTTCTCCAATAGTCAGTATGGTGCTGCGGTTCCGTATGCAGCTCTGTCTGATTAACAGGCTGATCGCTTTTTTGGTTGGGGGAACATTTCAGAAAATGAAGGGGTGCCAAAGCCAGCGACCATGTCGTCGGATGCTGCTTCACTGAGCTCGTCAGCTAGACATTCTGAGCAACCTTAGAGTTGCAATTTCAGCCCATACGATAGCTGCAATGGTGATCAGATGCTGGGTCTTTTGAACACAGGCAGAAGTTCTGAGAAGCAGCATACTTGCCTACCCTCCTGAAATGACAGGGAGGCTCCCGAAAATCAGGTGCCACACCTGCCCCCCCTGGAAAGGTTGTCAAGTCTCCCACAGCAACGCAGCCCCCCCCCCCCCCCAAAAAAAAAAAGTCTCGGCTGCCCACTTACAGAGCACAAGTGGGCGGTCCGAGGGGAACCGATGACACGATAAATGCTGAATCACATCATCGTAGCCCCGCCCCCGCTTTACAATGCCTGTAATAGAGGCATTGTATAGCAAGTGCGTGGCCATGATGACGTGACCGTGAATGCAGGCGTACTGCAGCACCGAGCTGGCTGCCTTCTCTTGGAGGGGGCAGCCAGAATGTTGGCAACCGTGGAGAAGCCGGCAGTGGGCATTCCCTGTAGAAAAGATGCCTCCTGCTGCTGTAACACATCACTCTTTATTTCACTATTGCCACCTCACAATAATATAAGCAGAGGATATTCAAAGACTTTATTTGTTTATTAATTAGGACGAGGGAAAGACTGGGGCTACTAATTGGCCCTGGCATTTGTGAATGTCAGGAGGCCATAGACTGGCTGCATACCCCCATTTTCTTAGAGATACATGCTTCGAGTGGGTGGGGACCAGAGAGCTGGAAGCTGCACTGTGTGTGGCCTTCCCAGCTCCCTGTGGGACCATCTGGGCATATGCCAAGATTGCCAGATGGGCAGTCCAGCCCTGATTAAGAAAATATATTTGAAATTATTTTTTGAACTGGAAGCCAAGCAAACCAATTTCAGACATGCACATATGCACTGAGACTGCCCATAATCAGGGCCAGATTAACAATTGGGTGGATGAAGCTGCAGCTCCAGGCCTCCAAATAAAAATAGGCCCATCGTTAGCATGTTAATGACCAACTGCCTATTTCATCAGAGTCAGCCATAAATCATAAATATTGAAATTGTATTTTCTCACAAAGTTATGCAATTTATATGCATTCAGTGAGAGAGCTCTAATAGTGTAGAGCAGTGGTTCCCAAACTTTTCTGAATTTCTGCACCCTAGAGCATCAGAATTTTTTTCACGGCACCCCTAGGTCACAAGTCTCTTATTGAGAAATTTCCAAAGAAATATTAAATTAAGTAAATTGTGTTTATATGTCATCCCTAGTTTCAATTGTGTGCTGAGGGACAAGATTGTCTTCTATTTGTCTACATATTTATAATTGGCAGCCACCAGCACTGGTTTTGCCTATTACATTGACCATACATAATTTGAATTGGTCCTGGACCACCAATCCAAGGCACCGCTGCAAGTGCCCTGTAGTCACATAGTTTGAGAATAACTGGTGTAGGGGGTGTACATACATACCCACATGGCACTGACCACACTCACAGTGCACTGATCACAGCTCCTCCCCTTCTCAGTACAGGCCTTTGAACATTTTCTGCTCCAGGCCCATTTGGCCCTTAATCCGGCCCTGCCCAGCATATCTGTCAGACTTCTCTTATCACAGTGACCACTATCATTCAGGTGCTCTAGTAATATTGTTCCTGCTGCTGTCCTCCCTACATACATTCCAGGGATGCTAAATATTTGAGGGAACCTCCGAAAACACTAGTTATCTTGCACATAATAATAATAATAATAATAATAATAATAATAATAATTATGCACAGAGGTATTCAAGCCAAAGCTATACTTATGGGGGGTATCACATCTTTATAAAATAAATTTAGAATACAATTAATAATGACAATAATGCCTTTTTTCGTACTTGCTGTACCTATGAAATGTGAAATGCAGACCCAGAGGGGACCCTAGCTTAGCTGCATCTGTTAATGGTCAAAATTCTGAAAAGTACTTGAGTATGAGATTTCATCAACAAAAGTGGGGGCTTTCACAGCTGGCACAGCATGCAATAAACTACAGGTGGAACACAAAAGAGACAAATTTTTAGCATAGAAGGTGATTTTGTCTTCTAGTCCCTTATTAATGTTATGAAAATAGATTTTACTGTATAAGGAGATGATTAAAAACATACTTGATGCTGGATAGGAGATGAGTGTTATATTAATTTCTTTGTGCTTTCATAGAAGCATACATAATTACTATTTTTCTATTCATAATCATACTTTGCATGCTTTCTAGATTAGCTGAACCAAAGATTTAAAGAACAACCCTTTATTGCCAGACACAGTATAATGTAATAATGATTTTGGCACCATCAAAGTAGTAAAAGAAGGTTTTCAACAAAAACAGAATGAAAGACTTGTTTCTGCTCTGCTGTATATACTGTACTAAAGGGGTCACTGCATAGACAGCTAAGCATAGCGGAGATAATATAGTCGAAAAACAATTCTTTTATTGCCACAATAAGATGTGCTAAAAATTATCTATATCACCTTGGTGAGATAAATATTTATAAAACTGTCTTTCTTACCTTTTTTGTTTGCTTGTCATTATCCCAACTTGTTTTATAGTGGTTTGTTCAGATACTCCTTGTAACTACATTTTTATTTACCTTTTATATTTATGACTGCATAACGCTAGAGATTAGAAAGAAATGAAAACTCTTCTGCAACACACAAGCAGTTTACAATGGATACATGAATGAGTACAATAAAGTACAGTTGAAACCGCAAAAAAAACCCTTCTGCAAAATATGCGCCTTATATTACATTTGGCTTAAAAATATATTGGATTTCATAACTGTGATGTAGCGCTTAAAACTATAATAACACAAGAAAGATTGACGTACTGCCTCATTAATCTTGACTATATACTATGGTAATGATATATACTGTATAATCCAGGATTAGTATAAAATTTGGAGTGGCGTGGCTTTTGGAATTCTTAAGTGCCCACCATCTTCAACTAGCCTTGCGTATATAACAGCGTGACCACACACCGAAGAGTCATATATCTGTTACACACACACACACACACACACACACACGCACGCACGCACGCACGTACGGACGGACGTACGTACGGACGTACGGACGTACGTTCAAGAGAAATATTTAACCTCAAAACACTATACAGCAGAACTAATGTCCCAGCTCTAATCATAGGGCTGGATTCAAATCATATTGCAGCCGCTATCTCCTGTCTAAAGTGACGGGAGATAGAGTGGCAATATTCAAATGTAACCCGTTATCGCGCTGATCGCGCTCATTACAGTTGGGTTTAAGTGCGTCAAGCGCCTAAACCTGACTAAAGTAATTGGCATGATCGTGAAGAGACCCGTTTGGTACGCATATTGGGGGTCATTCCGAGTTGTTCGCTTGTTATTTTTTTCTCGCAACGGAGCGATTAGTCGCTAATGCGCATGCGCAATGTCCGCAGTGCGACTGCGCCAAGTAAATTTGCTATGCAGTTAGGTATTTTACTCACGGCATTACAAAGTTTTTTCTTCGTTCTGGTGATCGGAGTGTGATTGACAGGAAGTGGGTGTTTCTGGGCGGAAACTGGCAGTTTTATGGGAGTGTGTGAAAAAACGCTACCGTTTCTGGGAAAAACGCGGGAGTGGCTGGAGAAACGGAGGAGTGTCTGGGCGAACGCTGGGTGTGTTTGTGACGTCAAACCAGGAACGAAACTGACTGAACTGATCGCAGATGCCAAGTAAGTCTGGAGCTACTCAGAAACTGCTAAGAAGTGTCTATTCGCAATTCTGCTAATCTTTCATTCGCAATTTTACTATGCTAAGATTCACTCCCAGTAGGCGGCGGCTTAGTGTGTGCAAAGCTGCTAAAAGCAGCTTGCGAGCGAACAACTCGGAATGACCCCCATCATCTCGCTACCTCCGGGGGTAGTGAGCTGAAATGAAGTTGTCACAGCCCATTGGCAGTAACATTAGAATACCGCCGGTGGGCGCGATAGGGAGGTAGTAACAATTGATTCTTGCCCATAGACTTTAAATTCTGCGAAATCTTAATACAATGTCCTACAGAATGGCACAGAAAAAGTGGAATTTAAAGGTTACATCACTGTAATTCAGAATTTGTGTAAGGGATTATTTAACAGTAAAACTCAATCTATATACATTTTTGCTGCAGTTTTGTTCCTCTCTACATCTCTTGTTACAGTTAATTAATATAAATGAGATTTCACTGTGAAGAAGTAGTATATCCACTTGTCATTATACATTACATTCTCCGTGCAGTTAATTATCACTTCTATGCACATACATATTGCATATTATCTCTTTGTGCCTCATTATTTTTTCTTTGTTCTTCAAATCCATAGTTAAGAGACCATCATCTTTATTTTAATACTAAAAGATGATTTTTATGGATTTTTTTATTTAAGCAATATGCCTACAATTGCTACCTACCTGAGCAAATGTGCCCATACACTAGGACAATATCATGCCTTTTGGCGCGATAACGCCGCATCAAACCGATGCATCGCAAGTAAATGGATCACATTGTGTGTGGTCCACTTACAATTACGATCTGAGGCGTGATGAGGTGCTGTAACACTAGATCGCATGCAATCTATTGTTAGCACATCATGAGTAGAAGCACCTGATATTGTGAGTCCAGGAGCTTCCGGGAGCTGGCGGGGATTTGATGGGGTATCGCATGCATCGGAGCGCATGCGGCTACCTCCGGGGGTAGTGAGCTGAAATGAAGTTGTCACACCCGTTGGCAGTAACATTAGAATACCGCCGGTGGGCGCGATAGGGAGGTAGTAACATTTGAATCCTGCCCATAGACTATAAATTCTGTGAAATCTTAATACAATGTCCTACAGAATGGCAAATAAAAAGTGGAATTTAAAGGTTATATCACCGTAATTCAGAAGTTTAGTGTAAGGGATTATTTAACAGTAAAAATCAATCAGTATACATTTTTGCTGCGGTTTTGTTCCTCTCTACATTTCTTGTTACAGTTAATTAACATAAATGAGATTTCACTGTGAAGAAGTAGTATATCCACTTGTCATTATACTTTACATTTTCCGTGCAGTTAATTATCACTTCTCTGCACATACATATTGTATATTATCTCTTTGTGCCTCATTATTTTCCCTTTGTTCTTCAAATCCATAGTTAAGAGACCATCACCTTTATTTTAATACTAACAGATGATTTTGTATAGATTTTTTTATTTTAGCAATATGCCTACAATTGCTGCCTGCCTGAGTAAAGGTGCCCATACACTGGGACAATATCATGCCTTTTGGTGCGATATCGACGCATCGGACTGATGTATTGCGAGTAAGTGGATCACATTGTGTGTGGTCCACTTACGATAACGATCTGAGGTGCTGTCACACTAGATCGCCTGCAATCTATTGCTAGCACATCGTGAGTAGAAGCACCTCATATCGTGAGTCCGGGAGCCGGCAGGGAGTTGATGGGGTATCGCATGCCGCATGCGATACCTCTTCCTAGTGTATGGGCACCTTACAGAACTAGGCATCAGTAACACCTCTCACCTACCACATCAAATTACAGATTCTTTGTAGACACAAGAATCAACTTATTAATAATATAAGTAGTAATAATCCATGATCACAACTGGAGGGGCTAATGGGTCACATGCCTGGGCGCCGGAAGGAGGGGGGTGCCAGGAACTCTGACCAGCGCCTTTGGCCAGCTGCTCCTCCATCCCCGCTGTCCCCACTGTTACTGTGCTTCGCTCCTCCCACATTAATAGGTAGGGTGGGCGGGCAGCGATGGACAGTGTCTCTTATAGCCCGTCTCCTGAAGTCCCCCACTGATGGAGGTGACCGTGGTGATGGGAATAAGATGATGCAGCACCATCACCATCTCTCCTGCCGCGTAAAGACGAGGAACTGCCAGTCAGAGCCCAGAGACAGGAGGCCCCATGGTGAGTGTACTGCCACAAGGAGAAAGATGTAAAAAAGTGTGAATGATGTGCGCTGCATCCTCACCCCTTTCTATCTCCCATCTCTCTCTATCTCTGCCCCTTGGGGTGGCATAATGAGGGGTACTACTGTACAATGTAATGGGAATAAGGTTGCACTACTGCGTGGCATAGTTGTAATTTTTTTTTTTTACTGCCTTGCCCCGGGTGCCGAAAATCCTTGTTTCGGCCCTGAATAATTAAATAATGAATGTCCTTCAATTTAAACAGCATTGAAACAATTTGCTGAACACCCATTTGTAAGGTTAAGAATGCCTGCTATATACAGTGTAAACTTTAAAGGTTTGACATCTTGGTAACCTGACTCCTGTCTGTAAATACCAACACTAACAGAGAACTCAGCCCCAGTTCATAATGCATAACATTTTTGCTGACGTATTTTCAGTATTATTCTACTTCTTTTTTAATTTTGTTCTACAAATGCCACTAAAGGTCACATCAAGTACAATGAATGAATTTTCAGGATAATTCAATTTCAATGCCTCTCTGATCAATCGGACCTTTTACCCAGTGGAATTATTTATAAAGCAACTTGAAATACACTGAATGTACTAATATAAAAGTGAATCCTTCCTAAATGGTTACACTAACGTTCTCAAGGTGGAGATAAGCAGAATGCTTTTCCACTCTTTGTCTCATTACACATTTAAATGTGATATACTGGATGCTTCAAAATTTCATCTAACATATTCTGATCAGATTTCCCACTATACTTTATGTTTCACCTGGAATTCCCAATCCTAAACATGGATGATGTAATGGTTAGCATTAGTGCCTCATAGAACTGAGGTTGTAAGTTTGATCCCCACCATGGCCTTAACTGTGTGGAGTTTGTATATTCTCCCAGTGCTTGTGTGTGTTTCCTCTGGGCACTCTGATTTCCTCCCACAATACAAAAATAAACAGTTTAATTGTCGACCAACAAAAAATTCACACTATTGTGTATGTGAAGGGTGTAGATTAGGTGTGTGCTATATAAATAACTGGTAATCAATAAATAAGCCAACCAGAATGAATTGTCCATTGTTGTTCAAGCGCTATAAGAAATTAGTGGATCTGTGGAGGGGAGATGGAGGTGTCCGCTTTGGGTGGGGATGATGGCATAATCATGCCTAATACACTAGGAGGGATGAGCAAAGGTTCCCAATTCTTCTAGAAATTTGTGAGTCTCCTGAACATAATGAAAGTGAGTTGGCTAGTGTGCTTCATATCATGCTTCAATTAAGAATGTGAAGGAGGCCTGATGGCATGTAAGGGGATGTTCAACGACATATGGGGGGAATTTGATGTTATGTGGTGGGACCGATATGCATAAAATGGGCCTATGAGATAAGTTGAAGGCATGTTAGTGGTATGTGGAGGAGTCTAATCATAGGCATGCACAGGCAACAGCTTAGGGCTGTGCAACATAGACCAACCTTTTTCACCTAGGAAATGGAACATAGACTACATCTACCTAGGACATAGACTACTGTGTGCCCCTGGGATGTAGACTACCAGCCACGGGACATAGATTATTACCCACCCCCCTTGGGTATAGCCTTCCACATCTTTCTGGAATATAGACTACTCACTTGCGCAGTATGGTGACAGTCACTACTGTTGTCTCATCCCCACTTCTGTACTGGCTCCAAGGAAATAGGCAGCCTTGTTTAAATCCAAGACTAGCCACAGTTAGCTATTCATTTTTAGAATATGAATGTGCAGGTCCAAAATAGCTGGCAGGTCCCATAGTTAGAGAATCCCATGGCCTAGTCTAGCATAATAGTGTGGCCACTTCTGCTTGGAGAATGCTTCACTATTTAGATTGTGCGCTGAAGGTGAGGAGGGCATTTCTCCAATGTCATGGATAGCCTGGGCCCCATTCTGTACCCCATATAAGCTACAGGAATCAGTAATTATCCCTCCCCTCTCTTGGCGCCCCTCCAAATGTGTATCTGCAATTGGCAATGTTTAAGGCAGAACTTCTTTGCCCTGTCAGCAATACAGTCTCAAGCTAGCTACACACTAAACAAATATTGGGCCGATTTGCTAATAATCACGTTATTGGACTGTTTTATTGTGTAGTGTGTAGTTATTAGCATTTTGTCCAAACGCACATAAAAAAAATCTAAATCTACTTTCCTGCTGTAGTACTACTGGTCCCAGCCAGTGAATCAACTTCCAATTAAAGCCTGGTTATTCTCCACAGCATTTCAGACTCTTACCAACGTATTTCATAACCAGTCTGAGCCAGGTATATTTTTGTATGCAGATACAGCTGCAGTCACACACGGAATATAGGCATGCCGCATATCATTTTAATAAGCAATGTCTACTTGTGTGTCTTATTTGAATAGCGATGTGAATAGGCCGTATTTTGAGGGAAATGCACAAAAAGATGCCCAGCACTAGTAAATATGCTCACGACTAGGAGCGATTAGAAGGGCTGTTTTACGTGACTGCTGCAACGATGAAGGAGGATCTGTATATCATATATGTCTGGTCCTGCCTTAGACTGAGTTTTGCCACTTTGGAAGAGATCGGAACCTCTGCTCTCCTCATTTTCAGATTTTATTATTATTATTATTATTATTATTATTATTATTATTATCCTTTATTTATATGGCGCCACAAGGGTTCCGCAGCGCCCAATTACAGAGTACATAAACAAATAATCAAACAGGAAAACAGCAACTTACAGTTGATGACAGTATAGGACAAGTACAGGGTAAATAAACATAGTTACATCAGCAGATGACACTGGAATAAGTATCAGGTGGCAGAAGACTGATGGATTTGGTGCAGTGGAAGATTATTAAAGTAAGAAAGGATAAGCACATGAGGGAAGAGGGCCCTGCTCGTGAGAGATTACATTCTAAAGGGGAGGGGTAGACAGACAGGAGTGACACAGATGGGGTACATAGAGAGCGTAGAACAGAGGGTTAGGATGAGATTTGGCTGGGTTTGGTGAAGAAGTGGGTGTTGAGAGCCCGTTTGAAGTTTTGTAGAGAGGTGGAGAGTCTGAGGGGGAGAGGTAGGGAATTCCAAAGAAGTGGTGCAGCACGTGAAAAATCTTGGAGGTAGGAGTGGGAGGAAATAATCCGTAGGCAGGAGAGTCGGCGTGCATTAGCAGAGCGAAGAGGACGGGTGGGTGTAAAGGGAGATAAGGCCAGAGATGTAGATGGGAGAGGAGTGGGTGAGGGCTTTGTAAGCGAGTGTGAGAAGCTTGAAATGGATTCTGAAAGGGAAGGGGAGCCAGTGAAGGTCTAGTAAGAGAGGAGAGGTAGACGTAGTGCGTTTGGGGAGGAAGATGAGCCGGGCAGCAGCATTGAGGATAGATTGGAGTGGAGAGAGGTATTTGTCAGGAATGCCAGTCAGGAGCAGATTACAGTAGTCCAGTCTGGAGATGACCAGTGAGTGGATAAGAGTCTTAGTAGCATCCTGGGTCAGAAAGGGTCTGATCCTGGAAATATTTTTTACATGAAAATGGCAGGTTTGTGAGAGGTGCTGAATGTGTGGTTTGAAGGAGAGGGAGGAGTCAAGGATTACTCCAAGACAGCGCACTTGGGGGCTAGAGGAGATAGCAGTTCCATCAATAGATAATGAGATTGTAGGAGGTGAGGTTATGCGGGAGGGAGGGAAGTTGATCAGCTCGGTCTTAGACATGTTAAGTTTAAGAAAGCGCTGGGACATCCAGGAAGAGGTAGCAGAGAGACAGTTGGAGATACGAGTGAGGAGAGCAGGGGAGAGGTCAGGAGAGGAAAGATAGATTTGGGTGTCATCAGCATAGAGATGATATTGGAAACCAAAAGAACTAATGAGCTTACCTAGTGAGGACGTATAGAGAGAGAAGAAAAAGGGACCAAGGACAGAACCTTGGGGTTTCCCTACAGTTAGTGGAAGTGAGGGGGAGGTGGAGTCATGAGAGGAGACAGAGAAAGAACGGTCAGAAAGGTAGGAGGACAGCCAAGAGAGGGCAGTGTCACGCAGACCAATGGAGTGAAGAATTTGCAGTAGGAGAGGATGGTCCACAGAGTCAAAAGCAGCAGAGAGATCAAGTAGAATAAGTATAGAGTAGTGCCCCTTAGATTTAGCAGCATGGAGGTCATTGCATACTTTGTAAGGGCAGTTTCAGTGGAGTGGAGAGGATGGAAGCCAGACTGGAATGGGTCAAGCAGTGAGTGTGAGGAAAGAAAGGAAGTAGGCGGTTGTCGACAATACGCTCAAGGAGTTTGGAGGCAAAAGGGAGGAGAGAGATGCGTTGGTAGTTGGAGAGAGTGTTTGGATCAAGTGTAGGTTTTTTAAGAATAGAAGAGATGAGTGCATGCTTGAAGGCAGAGGGGACAGTGCCTGATGAGAGGGATAGATTGAGAAGGTGGGAAAGATGGGAACAAGCAGAAGGAGAGAGGTAGCGGAGGAGGCGGGAGGGGATAGGGTCAAGTGGGGAGGTGGTAAGGGGACAGGAATGAATGAGGGCCATGACTTCCTCTCCAGATGCATGGGAGAAAGATGTCAGAGTAGGTGCGAGGGATGGGGAGGGTTGGTAAGGGATGGGAGAAAGCTGGTTACTGATGGACTGGTGTGATGTGATGTCCTGACGTATGGAGTCAATTTTGGATGTGAAGTAAGTGGCAAAGTCAAGAGCAGAGAGTGAGGAAGGGAGACGAGGTGGAGGTGGGCAGAGGAGTGAGTTGAGAGTGGCAAAGAGGCGCCGGGGGTTGGAAGACTGGGAGGAGATGAGGTTCTTGAAGTATGACTGTTTTGCAAGAGAAAGGGCAGCACTGAAGGATGAGAGCATAAGTTTGAAATGGAGGAAGTCTGCCTTAGAGCGTGATTTCCTCCAGTGCCGCTCAGCAGTACGTGAGCATTTTTGCAGATATCTGGTGCATTTGGTGTGCCAGGGTTGAGGTGTTAATTTCACCACTACTTTTCATAAGATATTCGACAAATCCGGCAGAACCACTTCAGCTTCAGCTGATATCCTATGACTTCAACAAGGTCCACATACAGTTGGCCAGTATGTTATACAATTGCAGACTTTGACTTCCAAACTATGTTGTAATGATGAGGCTTTCGTGACAGTCTTTTGGAATGGACTATCTGAATTAAAGATGAACTTTCTACAAGAGATCCTCGGAAGTTGGCCGACTTAATTCCCCTCTGTGCCAAGGTAGACTTACGTCTCAGAGTGTGCTTCTTTGAGAAATCCAGGGAAGACCGCTTCAGACCCAGGACCGTAACTAGGTGTGTGCCAGTGGTGCCTGGCACACAGCGCATATGCACTGTGGGTGCAGTACCACTGGCAACACCTGTAGCTCTGCGCCACAATGTGTGTCTGCAGTAGTTAGCTGCAGCGGGTGGTTGCTTGTTACACTCTTTGCTATTTCTGTCCTAGAGCGCATTGCTGCTCTTGCAGCATGTACTGTTATGCTGTTCCCATTGCTGGAGCTCACAGTACTGCCTGATCACCACCCTCCCACTCGTACAGAGGATACTGTGTGCCGCGGGCAGCAATGCCCGATCCCACCCTCTGCCACCGGAACAGAGGTCCCCGTGAGCTGCGGGCAGCAATGCCTGATCCCACCCTCCACCACCTGAACAGAGGTCACCATGAGCCACGGGCAGCAATGCCCGATCCAACCTCCCTGCCGCCGGAACATAGGTCACCATGAGCCACGGGCAGCAATGCCCGATCCCACTGCCAGAACAGAGGTCACCATGAGCCGCGGGCAACGATGCTGATCGCAGCCCAGCAGCTGGAGCTTATATTGCAGCCCGGAATCAGGACTCCAACCACCTTCTCTGTAGATTGCACTGAAAGCGAGCCGTGGGCACTAATGCCCGATCCTCTCATGCTATTCCCCATCTGTAGCCGCCGGAGTTTACACTGCGCTAAGCAAGGAGCAGTAATATACCTCAACTTCCCAGCAATGAACATATCGGATCTTCCAGCTCCAAACCTCTCCTAACTGGAAAATAGCTACAGGAAAAGCTGTCTTCCAGGGGAGGAATATTACTCTGCAGAATCCAAGATCAAAAGGAGGATGCTGTTATCTCCAGGCTGAGAGTCCAAGTAGCTATTGGAGAGATTTATACAGGTTTAATATGAATCACCCGCCAGGGCCGTAACTAGGTGTGGATGCTGTGGACACACCATCCACACACCCCTGATTGGCCACCACCAGCTGCAGTGCTGTCCGCTATAACAGTAGTGTTGCGCACGGCTCCTCTGCCGGATGTATAGCTGCTGATGTACACTTTAGCTTGCAGTGTTGCTAGGTTTCCCCTGTGTGCTCCACCCTGCTCCTCCTCCTCGTGCAGCAGCATCCCTGCACCAGCCTGGGTAAGAGCCGTACCTCCTCCTGGCAGGGAGCCGCGAAGGGGATGCCGGGAGCCGGGAGGATGGAGTGGCGGCAGATCCAGAAGCAGCATCAGTTCTGATTGAATAGTGTACCACAGTTACAGCCGTCACCAGCACAGGGACATCTCCCCGCCACCGCCATGGCTGCCTGCACTCCAGCCATCAACACATAGGTACCGCTGTGTGTGTCTCTCCCCCATCTCTCCCCCTCCCACCCCTCTCTCTCTGTCTCCTTCCCACCACTCTCACTCTGTCTCTCTACCTGTCACCTTTCTTTCTCTCTCTTCCTCCCAACCCTATCTCTCCCTCCCTCTCTCTCTCTCTCTCTCTCTCTTGTGACTACCTGGAGTAATGTGTAAAAGGAGACTCTACCTGCCGTAATATGTAAAAGGGGACTCTACCTGGCGTAATGTGTGATAGGGGCGCTACCTGGAGTAATGTGTAAAATGGGGCTCTACCTGGCATAATGTGTGACGGGTTCTACCTGGTGTAATGTGTGTAAATGAATAATATGTGAATAATGGAGACTACTGTGCAGTGTAATATGACTTGGTATTATTGTGTGGCCACGCCAATTCCCCATAAAGCCCCACCCCTATATTTTTGATGCACGCACTGTACCTATTTTAAATATGAGGGGAGTGCTGATGCTGTTTTTTGCACACAGCGCCAAAATGTCTAGTAATGGCACTATTCAGACCACACCATGTCCATCAACCTACTCCACAATTATTGGAAGAGTAACCAATACAAATTAATCATTTTTGGCTAACACTGGAAGAATGTCAAAGGCAGAAACATTTATGACTGTACTGTGCCACTTCCAGACATCTTCTGAACACCTGTCCCTAGCGTCCAGGAAATGCTTGCATGGGGGAATTAATTTAGAAGTAGCTAATGATTCCCCTCCAAGGTCTCTCTGTACCCTCACCATCATCTTAGAATACGCTCAGAAATCCAAGGTCTTCTCAGCACTATTAGACTCTGGAGCATCTGGAATCTTCATCACTTCAGCCCTCGGTCAAGAGCTCCATCTTTCCATGGAATTGCTTCAACTACCTGCTTATTTCACAGCCATCGATGGAAGTAAAATTCCAGATGGGGGGATCCCCCACCAAACTTTCCCCTTGATAAAAACATTACATATGGAATATTCGTTTAGGGCAGACTAGATGGACCATGTTGTTCTTATAGTATCTGCTGTCAAATTCTATGTTTCTATATCTCTATCTTAAATTATTGGCCTTACCTAAAGCCTCACACATTCTGGTCCTTGGTCTTCCATAGTTCCAAGTACACAACCCTCGGTTCTATTGGACTACCTTCCAGATTATCTCCTGGGGGGAAATGTAATAGGGTGTGAGAATCAGAAATTGAGAGATTTTGGTCAAATTCTCCTGTTTTTTAAAGTGGCAATCATTTACATGGGAAAACCAGTTTGATTTTGCCATGTAAATGACTGTCACTTTAAAGAAACTTGACCAAAATCTCTTGACAGAATCTCTGATTCTCAAACCCTATTACATTTCCCCCTGGAGTTTATCTTGTTTCAAATCCTGTCTGCACCACAGTGTAGATATGTCCATGCTAGAAATACTTTCAATGTCTTACAGAGACTTTGCTGACATATTCAGTAAACAAGGGGCAGACTCCCTTCCTCGCCATTTGGAATGGGACTGTCCCATCAATTTAATCCCTGGTAAAACACCTCCCAAGAGTAGAATTTACCCATTGTCGCTCGTGGAGGCTCAGGCAATGGCCGAGTATATTAAGGAAAACCTTGAAAAAGGCTTTATTCGACCTTCACCTTTCTTCATGAAGAAAAAAGTCCGCCCCTGTAGATTGAATGAGATAACAGTCAAGAATCACTACCCCATTCCTTTTATCACTGAGCTATTTGACCGAGTGAAGGAGGCAACAATATTTACTAAGCTTGATCTCCAGGGCACCTACAATTTGAGCAGGATTACCCTTTAAAACATGCGATAGTCACTATGAGTATCTAGTTATGCCCTTTAGTTTATACAATGTTCCAGCTGTATTCCAACATTTTGTTAATTATATTTTCCAAGATTTTCTCTACAAATATGTAGTAGTATACTTAGATGACATCCCCATCTTTTCCTGAGACTTAGAATCCCATCATTTGCAAGTGATTACGAACCAATCAACTCCATGGGAAGCTGGAGAAATGCATCTTCAAGGCTCCTCAATCCCATTTTTGAGGTACATCATTTCTGGGTCAGGCCTTCAAATAGACCCAGAAAAACTCTAAGCCATTCCAGACTGATCACTTCCAGCAATACTGAAAGCAGTCCAAGGTTCTTGGATTTGCTAATTATTATTGAAAATTCATAAAAGGATTCTACACTCTGGTAGCTTCCCATACTGCCCTTACACACAAGGGTTCCGATCAAACCCAATGGTCTGAGGAAGCTAGCTCAGCTTTTCAGTTACTTAAACAAGCTTTTATTTTTGCACCAGTTTTAAATCAGCCAGATGTGCCTCGACCTCGACCGTTAATTCTGGATGTGGATGCCTTAGCTGTCGGAGTAGGAGCGGTCTTGTCCCAGTACTCAGAAGATGGGAAACTTCATCCGTGTTATTTCTCCTTGCAGAAATTTCTACCATCTGAAACTGGCCCTTGAATAGTGAAGATACCTATTGGAAGAAGCCTACAGTATATTTATTTGATCACAAGAACCTCGTGTTTAAGTCAGCTCAATGTCTTAATCCCAGACATGCACACTAGGCGCTCTTCTTTTTAAGGTTTGATTTCAAGGTAACCTTCGTCCAGAGTCTCAGATTTGTAAGGCTGACGCACTTTCACGCTCCATGGTCCAAAATGAAAACAATTGGAAAAGTATAATATTATTGACCTTCTATTATTTGCGGCAGTCCAGCTGACCACTATTCCATCTCCAAAATGTGTAATTCCAGTGGGCATTGATCTGCAGCTCTATCTATCTATCTATCTATCTATCTATCTATCTATCTATCTATCTATCTATCTATCTGTGTGTACCGTACCCAGCATTAGACTCTGGGATCTATCAATGGAGATAAAGTGGTTAGAGATAAAGTACCAACCAACCTAGAGATGAGCGGGTTCGGTTTCTTTGAATCCGAACCCGCACGAACTTCACTTTTTTTTTCACGGGTCCGAGCGACTCGGATCTTCCCGCCTTGCTCGGTTAACCCGAGCGCGCCCGAACGTCATCATGACGCTGTCGGATTCTCGCGAGACTCGGATTCTATATAAGGAGCCGCGCGTCGCCGCCATTTTCACACGTGCATTGAGATTGATAGGGAGAGGACGTGGCTGGCGTCCTCTCCATTTAGATTAGATTTAGAAGAGAGAGAGAGAGAGAGATTGCTGTGATACTGTAGATTAGAAGAGAGTGCAGAGTGCAGACAGAGTTTAGTGACTGACGACCACAGTGACCAGTGACCACCAGAGACAGTGCAGTTGTTTGTTTTATTTAATATATCCGTTCTCTGCCTGAAAAAAACGATACACAGTCACACAGTGACTCAGTCTGTGTGCACTGCTCAGCCCAGTGTGCTGCACATCAATGTATTGTATATAAAGCTTATAATTGTGCGGGAGACTGGGGAGCACTGCAGGTTGTTATAGCAGGAGCCAGGAGTACATGATAAATAATATTATATTAAAATTAAACAGTGCACACTTTTGCTGCAGGAGTGCCACTGCCAGTGTGACTAGTGGTGACCAGTGCCTGACCACCAGTATATTAGTAGTATTGTATACTATCTCTTTATCAACCAGTCTATATTAGCAGCAGACACAGTACAGTGCGGTAGTTCACGGCTGTGGCTACCTCTGTGTCGGCACTCGGCAGGCAGTCCGTCCATCCATAATTGTATTATATACCACCTAACCGTGGTTTTTTTTTTCTTTCTTTATACCGTCGTCATAGTCATACTAGTTGTTACGAGTATACTACTATCTCTTTATCAACCAGTGTACAGTGCGGTAGTTCACGGCTGTGGCTACCTCTGTGTCGGAACTCGGCAGGCAGTCCGTCCATCCATAATTGTATTATAATATATACCACCTAACCGTGGTTTTTTTTCCGTTCTTTATACCGTCGTCATACTAGTTGTTACGAGTATACTACTATCTCTTTATCAACCAGTGTACAGTGCGGTAGTTCACGGCTGTGGCTACCTCTGTGTCGGAACTCGGCAGGCAGTCCGTCCATCCATAATTGTATTATAATATATACCACCTAACCGTGGTTTTTTTTTCGTTCTTTATACCGTCGTCATACTAGTTGTTACGAGTATACTACTATCTCTTTATCAACCAGTGTACAGTGCGGTAGTTCACGGCTGTGGCTACCTCTGTGTCGGCACTCGGCAGGCAGTCCGTCCAACCATAATTGTATTATATACCACCTAACCGTGGTTTTTTTTTCATTCTTTATACCGTCGTCATACTAGTTGTTACGAGTATACTACTATCTCTTTATCAACCAGTGTACAGTGCGGTAGTTCACGGCTGTGGCTACCTCTGTGTCGGCACTCGGCAGGCAGTCCGTCCAACCATAATTGTATTATATACCACCTAACCGTGGTTTTTTTTTCATTCTTTATACCGTCGTCATACTAGTTGTTACGAGTATACTACTATCTCTTTATCAACCAGTGTACAGTGCGGTAGTTCACGGCTGTGGCTACCTCTGTGTCGGCACTCGGCAGCCCGTCCATAATTGTATATACCAGTGACCTAACCGTGGTTTTTTTTTCTTTCTTTATACATACATACTAGTTACGAGTATACTATCTCTTTATCAACCAGTCTATATATTAGCAGCAGACACAGTACAGTGCGGTAGTTCACGGCTGTGGCTACCTCTGTGTCGGCACTCGGCAGCCCGTCCATAATTGTATATACCACCTAACCGTGGTTTTTTTTTCTTTCTTTATACATACATACTAGTTACGAGTATACTATCTCTTTATCAACCAGTCTATATATTAGCAGCAGACACAGTACAGTGCGGTAGTTCACGGCTGTGGCTACCTCTGTGTCGGCACTCGGCAGCCCGTCCATAATTGTATATACCAGTGACCTAACCGTGGTTTTTTTTTCTTTCTTTATACATACATACTAGTTACGAGTATACTATCTCTTTATCAACCAGTCTATATATTAGCAGCAGACACAGTACAGTGCGGTAGTTCACGGCTGTGGCTACCTCTGTGTCGGCACTCGGCAGCCCGTCCATAATTGTATATACCAGTGACCTAACCGTGGTTTTTTTTTCTTTCTTTATACATACATACTAGTTACGAGTATACTATCTCTTTATCAACCAGTCTATATATTAGCAGCAGACACAGTACAGTGCGGTAGTTCACGGCTGTGGCTACCTCTGTGTCGGCACTCGGCAGCCCGTCCATAATTGTATATACCACCTAACCGTGGTTTTTTTTTCTTTCTTTATACATACATACTAGTTACGAGTATACTATCTCTTTATCAACCAGTCTATATATTAGCAGCAGACACAGTACAGTGCGGTAGTTCACGGCTGTGGCTACCTCTGTGTCGGCACTCGGCAGCCCGTCCATAATTGTATATACCACCTAACCGTGGTTTTTTTTTCTTTCTTTATACATACATACTAGTTACGAGTATACTATCTCTTTATCAACCAGTCTATATATTAGCAGCAGACACAGTACAGTGCGGTAGTTCACGGCTGTGGCTACCTCTGTGTCGGCACTCGGCAGCCCGTCCATAATTGTATACTACTAGTATCCAATCCATCCATCTCCATTGTTTACCTGAGGTGCCTTTTAGTTGTGCCTATTAAAATATGGAGAACAAAAATGTTGAGGTTCCAAAATTAGGGAAAGATCAAGATCCACTTCCACCTCGTGCTGAAGCTGCTGCCACTAGTCATGGCCGAGACGATGAAACGCCAGCAACGTCGTCTGCCAAGGCCGATGCCCAATGTCATAGTACAGAGCATGTCAAATCCAAAACACCAAATATCAGTAAAAAGCCTCTTTTTTTCTTTGCGTCATGTGCTGTTTGGGGAGGGTTTTTTGGAAGGGCCATCCTGCGTGACACTGCAGTGCCACTCCTAGATGGGCCCGGTGTTTGTGTCGGCCACTAGGGTCGCTAATCTTACTCACACAGCTGCCTCATTGCGCCTCTTTTTTTCTTTGCGTCATGTGCTGTTTGGGGAGGGTTTTTTGGAAGGGCCATCCTGCGTGACACTGCAGTGCCACTCCTAGATGGGCCCGGTGTTTGTGTCGGCCACTAGGGTCGCTAATCTTACTCACACAGCTACCTCATTGCGCCTCTTTTTTTCTTTGCGTCATGTGCTGTTTGGGGAGGGTTTTTTGGAAGGGACATCCTGCGTGACACTGCAGTGCCACTCCTAGATGGGCCCGGTGTTTGTGTCGGCCACTAGGGTCGCTTATCTTACTCACACAGCGACCTCGGTGCAAATTTTAGGACTAAAAATAATATTGTGAGGTGTGAGGTATTCAGAATAGACTGAAAATGAGTGTAAATTATGGTTTTTGAGGTTAATAATACTTTGGGATCAAAATGACCCCCAAATTCTATGATTTAAGCTGTTTTTTAGTGTTTTTGGAAAAAAACACCCGAATCCAAAACACACCCGAATCCGACAAAAAAAATTCGGTGAGGTTTTGCCAAAACGCGTTCGAACCCAAAACACGGCCGCGGAACCGAACCCAAAACCAAAACACAAAACCCGAAAAATTTCAGGCGCTCATCTCTAAACCAACCACCTCCTGCCTTTTTTTTTAAACACAGCCTGTAGCATGGTAGTTTGGAACTGATTGGCTGGTACTTTATCACCATCCACTTTATCTTCATCAAAGGCTTAGTAAATAAACCCCTCAGTCGCACATACTGTAGATGTACAAATGACAAACATCTCAAATGTAATTTTGCGCTGCTATGTGTTTTTCTTCTGCAAATATGATGCACAATTTGAACAAAATAGACGTGGGACAGAGTCTCATGACACATGTCATGCCAAGAAAGGCTATTTGGCGTGACTGGAGCAACTTAAAAAGGGACACATTCTTGATTTGTATTTAACTAAGAACCAATGAGTTTATTTTCACATATTATATATATATATACATGTTCACCTGTTCCTTTGAATGTGGGTCAACGTATTTTTTAGTTGTGCTTACTCATAATGATTATGAGCGGTTGATGGTCAGTTTTGACTATGACAAGCCATCCATAAATAGAATCATTGGACTTTTGACAGGCAATTACCCACACCAACAGCTCCTTTTCTGCATTTGCCTGGGTTGAGCTTTAAGCTGATGTCACAGATTCTTTCCAGTACCTGACAGAGATGCTAATTATGCCCTTGCATGTTATGGCCCCAGATGAGGGTGTCATTGACCTGCAAACAGTTGTACCATGCAGTGGCGTAACTAGAAATTTTTGTCCCCAAGTCAAAAAATTATCTGCCCACACAATTGGCACTAAAAAAGGGGTGTGGTCTCACTAAAATGGGTGTGGCTTCACTGAAAGGGCATGGCATTGCAGGAAAAGACTACCTTACAGAAGGAGCCTCCGTTATCTTGGCTGGCTGAGGTGTTAGTCGCGATCGGGCATATGCAGCGTGCCTGGGCGCAAGGAGGCTTGCCTAGTCATAGGGAGGTGCACAGTACATTTGGTGTTACCTTTAAGTGGAATACCTGCGATTTTCCACCAGATGTCGCTTTTTAAAATCACCATTGCGCATGCGTGTGGTCTCCATTAAAATATAATACCGAACTACAACATAAGAACTACTTTACTGGTGCGTCTCATTACGCTACAATATGCTACAGTATGTCATACAGTATATTACAGTGTACAGACGCAAATACAGTAGTACAGTATATACAGACGCAAACGAACGTGATAAAACCACAGTATAGTTCATTGATGTTAGGAATATGTGAGCGTCCAAGTCCCGCAGACAAATCATCAAATAAAAACAGTAGTGTATACAGACACAAACGAATGTGTTACAGGTACAGTGTGGTCTATTGATGTTACGGATGCTAGCATCCAAATCCCGTAGCCATTATGGCATAATCAAAACCAATGGGCTTATGCATCTGTCATATGGCGACGTGTCTGAGTGGTGAAGTGTGCTTCCCATGCTTAGAGTCCCAGGTTCGATTCCCAAAGTGCGAATGCACTTTATTAATTTTTTTTTTGTATCTATTGTACTATACTATACCTTCACATTCAATAAAAGTGTGCACACAAGTTTTACATAAAGCAGGGCAAAGCGGCAGGAGCGTATATATTGTAAAATACACAGCACCACACGGATAAGGTTCTATGCACTGTACAGTACACATACAATTCTCTAGCAGGCCAGACTCGATTGAAATGGCTACCACCCATGACCCCTTGCCTCGTGGAAGCCATCAGCTATGGAGCCAGCAACTGCATAGGTATTGCAAGTTACAGGGCAATGCAGAAAGAGCGTCACAATACCCTAGCTAAAACACACAGGGTTGCTAGAGATAGGCGAGCTCTATGCAAATTACGATACACCGGACTAGATCACATAGCAAGTTGACAAAATGTCTGCCGCCCATGACCCCTCACCCTGTGGCAGTCCTCAGACATGAAGCGAGCGATGGCACAGGTTTTGCAGGCTACAGGGCAATGCTGAAGGAGCATCTGAATCCCCTAGCTAAAATACACAGGGATGATAAGGATAAGCGAGTGAGCTCTATGAACATTACGATACACCAGACTCGATTGCATAGCAAGTTGAAAAAATGGCTGCCGCCCATTATCCCTTGCCCTGTGGAAGCCATCAGCTAGGGAGCCAGTGACGGCATAGGTTTTGCAAGTTACAGGGCAATGCTGAAGGAGCGTCTCAATACCCTAGCTAAAATACACAGGGGCAATGAGGTCCTGTAGAATTATCAATTAATAAATATAGTGTATACAGATGCCATTAAGGTACTTGGATGCTCATATTGCAAAACATGGTATTTAGCCACCACCTCCCCCTACCCCCATCCCCCTTCCCCCCTGGGAGCCTGCAGTTCATAGACAGGGAGGGAGGTCAGGTTACAATAAATGTACAACACAATACTGTACTGTATATGAAAATCAGATAGAGAACTGCAGTCGCTTTGATAGATATGTAAATGGTACAGTAGCAGTGATCCCTTCTCAGAAAGTACAACACAGATTCTCTAACACCAACGATCTATAGTACTGTGTTGCTCAAACAGTAAGTTGCGTCAGAATACAATAATTTATATTTATTGGTATGTTTACAGGTCCTCATTGCCGCTGTGTATTTTAGATAGTGGAATGAGACACTCCTGCAGATTTACCCTGATTTATGTAAAACCTGTGTGCACACTTCTATTGAATGTGAAGGTATATTACAATAGATTAAAAAAAATGTATAATGTGAGTATTAGAAAAAAGAAAAATACACTCGCACTTTGGGAATCAAAGCCAGGACTCTAAGCATGGGAGGAAAAAGAAGACTTCACTGCTTGCCCACGCCGCTTCATGGCAGATACACAAGCTCATGTGTAAAAGTACTGTAAGCAGCAATTCCTTCCCATTGGTGTTTGTTTATGCCATTAAGGGACCTGGACGCTCATATTGCAGAACACGGTATTTAGCCACAACCTCCCCCTACCCCATCCCACTTCCCCCTTCACCCCTGGGATCTTGCACAGTTTATAGACATGGAGGGAGGTCAGGTTACAATAAATGTACAACACAATACTGTACTGTATGTACAGTAAATGAAAATCAGATAGAGAACTGCAGTCGCTTTGATAGATGTGTAAATGGTACAGTAGCAGTGATCCCTTCTCAGAAAGTACAACACAGATTCTCTAACGCCGACGATCTATAGTACTGTGTTGCTCGAACAGTTAGTTGCATCAGAATACACTAATTTATATTTATTGGTATGTCTACGTGTCCTCATTGCCGCTGTGTATTTTAGATAGCGGAATTAGACGCTCCTGCAGGTTTACCCTGATTTATGTCAAACCTGTGTGCCCACTTCTATTGAATGTAAAGGTATATTAAAATAGATTTTTTTTTTAAATTAAAGTGAGTGTCAGAAAAAAAAGAATACACTAGTACTTTGGGAATCGAACCCGGGACTCTCAGCATGGGAGGCAGAAGACTTCACCGCCTGCCCACGCTGCTTCATGGAAGATATACAAGCTCATGTGTAAAAGTACTGTAAGCAGCGATTCCTTCCCATTGGTGTTTGTTTATGCCGTTAAGGGACTTGGACGCTCATATTGTACAAAACACACAGTATACTGTACATACTTTAACGTCAATGAACTGCATTATTGCTTTCACACAGTTGCGTCTGCATACACTATATTAATTTTTACTCTATTGCTTTGTCTATGGGACTTAGATGCTCACATGCAGTAACACGGCAATTGACAAGTGTTTTAATATGTTCATTTGCGTCTGTATAAACTATATATATTTTTTAAATTGACTCTCTCCGTCTGACCATTGGACTGTGTGAACATTAACATTACAGTCATCACTGACCATTTGCCAGCGCTTGTACTGTAGGTCATTCCGCCGCTATTTATTCTAAAGTACTGGATTAGTGGAGCATTAGCCACCCAGTGGTGGAGATGTGTATTGCATGCTGAGTATGTAGTCATGCCTCAATGCGCCTATCCATGATTAAACTCAGCAACCTAAGCTATCAACTAGGTGCGACTATACCTCCGCTTAGGCGGAGAAACAGCCAAGATAACGGAGGCTCCATCTGTATACCCCAACCCCAACCTGTACGCCGAGAAATTGGCCACCACAGGAAAAAATAAAAATCCTGATTCATGCCCCTAACATTCTTTGTTCTTTTTCCTCCTTATAGTAATGCCCCTTACACATTATGCCACATACTGCAATGGCCCTTAGACATTATGCCACACACCCTAATGCCCATTACACAATATGCCACATACCGTAATGCCCATGACACATTATGCTACACACCGTAATGCCTGTGACACATTATGCCACACACCACAATGCCCATTATAAATGATGCCACACACTGCAATGCCCCTGAGACATTATACCACAATGCCCATGATATAGTATACCACACATTGTAACGCCTATGACACATTATGCCACACATCGCAATGTCCATGATACATTATGCAACACACCGCAATGCCCATTACACATTAAGCCCTACAGTAAGGCTTCAAATTACTTTTAAATTACCTGTACGATGTCAGGGGTGTCATGCTCTTGGTTCCATGCACGGTGCCAGGGGTTTTCATGCTCAGGGTGTCATGCTCATTGCCAGGGGTTTCATGCGCTGGGTGTTATGATTGTTGCCAGGGGTTTCATATGCTGGGTGTCAAGCTCATTGCCAGGGGGTAATATTCATTGCCAGGTGTTTCATGCACTGGGTGTCATGCTCGTTGCTAGGGGGTAATGCTTGTTGCCAGGGATTTCATGAGCTGGGCGTCGTGTTTGTTACCAGGGGGTAATGCTTGTTGCTAGGGGTGCGCCCCCAGTGCCACATATGCCCCCAGTGCCAGATATTCCCCCACAGTGCCAGATAAAAATATGCCCCCATAGTGCCAGAAACACATCTGCCCCCAGTTCCACATATGCCCCCACAGTACCAGATACAAATATGCCCCAGTGCCAAATATGCCCTCCCCCGTGACAGATACTACTCATATGCCCCAGTGCCAAATATGCCCCCCAGTGCCAGATACTACGCAAATGCCCCCAGTGCCAAATATGCCCCCCCCCGTGCCAGATACACATATGCACGCCTTTCCTGTATCCGTCCTGCTGTGTCTCCAGTGGCGTGTCAGTCAAATGAAGCGCCGGTTCATGAGCCAATCAGAGCTCACGGATTGGCAGCTGTAGCTCATGATTGGCTGCCGGTCCGCAAGCTCTGATTGGCTCACAAACCGGCGCTTCATTTGACAGACACGCCGCTGTTGCTGGAGACACAGGAGAAGCATGCGCTGCGCCCTCCTTTCTGGCCTCACTCGCAGCACTATTCAGCGGTGCCCCCATTGCCCTGCACCTTCAAGCCTCCGCAGTGGCTGCTGGGGTGGTGGTTACGCCAGTGGTTCCATGCACCATTGAAACACCTCACTACCAGTAGTCAGGTCGTATGGCATGCATATGAAGGCAAATCTCCCAGCAGGTGTTATGAACGCAGTGAGGAAAGAAGATTCTTCGTCTAATGGGATGGGCAACATCCATATTTAGCATCTAATGTGCTGAACATTTTGGCTTCTGGCATGTCCGCAATGACTTGTCCTATGGTTCTCAATCAGTGTCAGGGTCTTAGTAGCGATTTATTGAGGTGCACATGGTCTATACTGTACATATCCTGACAGTCCCGTCTTTTGCTGCTGCTATCATTGCAGAGACCCACTGTGTCTCCTCTTCAATGGGTTATGACACCAAGCATATGAGTCATGAGCGCCAACTCAGCTAGGACTTTATCCTTCATGTCAACTGGAACACGCCGGGGTGAACAAACTTTAGGACTAATGGATTCATCCAAACATATGAGGTAAATGACAGATAGAGATAGTTTGCCAATGGTGTTGGAGGTGAATAGGTCCTTAAATTCATGGAACTCTGGGGTGTCTTGCTGTATCATGTGTACTTAAGGCCCCAGATGTATCAATCCCAGACTCATACTATCGGGCAGTCTGGGTAATGGTCTGATGTCACTATCTACTTTTTGGAATAGTAACGGAGCATATGTGTATTCTATAATGGCAGTGCTCATGGTTTTAATAGGTTGACCCCCATATGCCACTAAATTTACAGCATCTGAGTGGTTGATTGTTGCCTACGGGCTAGTTACATGTAGCATGATCCTGGACGTTATGTTACATATAGTACCAGTGTCAATTTTAATCTTCAGTGTATTGCCACTATTTTTGTCACAAATGTTGGTGAAAATCTCTCCTTGTTTTGCAACAAGATCAACACTTTCACAATATATGCTATCAGCGGTGTGTGATATTGACTCCCTGTCCACGCGATTGACTTTATGCTTTTGTCTCTCCCCTGTGTTGCATGTGGGTCATTGTGTATGAGGGTATGTCTGGATCTGCAACATTTTGCGAAGTGGTTAAGCTTGTTTCAGTGGTTTCAGTGTTTGTTAAAACCAGGGCACATCTCCCTGCTCCCCTAGTGTATGGCATCCCCCAGAGTTGTAACATGGTCTGTATTGCTTTTGTGTGTGCCATACACTGCATATTTCAACCTCCCTCAGTAATTCCTTTGTACCCTTTTCTGATTGCTCATAAACATGCGAATGGCAGAGTGTAGGATTAAATCATTTTCCCGTAGTAACTGTGCACGCACTATATTACTATGGGTGCCACATATAATCTCGTCCCTGTTCAGCTCATCGGTTATGGAGCCAATATTGCATTTTTTTGTTAGCAGACTCAAAGTGGACACATAGGATTGTACATTTTGACTCGATATTTTGGGTAATATATAATAGGGTCTGAGATTGCGGGAGGTGCGGGATGCTGACCGATCTTAGACTTTTTTTTAAAGCAGCAATCATTTAGAGGGCATGGTTTTTCCTAGTTAATGATTGCCGCTTTAAAAAAAACCTCAGAGATCGGCTGGTATCCCACACCTCCGGCAAACTCGGACCCTTTTACATATGCCCCTTTACCTTAAGGTGCATACACATGGTGATATATTGTTCATTCCCGATTTTGACTATGCGATTTCTCTTGAACTCCCCCAGAGCCTAGATAGCACAGACAGCACAGATTTTGACTATCTGTACTTTCGATTTTGACTAGGTACGATTTTGACTAAGTGCCAATTCTGACTATACTTTGTACTAGATTGTACACTAGATAATCAAGATTGACTTGCCTGCACAGTCTATCTAGCCTTACGATACCGACCCGCGGAACCGTGCATCAGGATCAAATCTGTATCGCAAGCTGCCTAACACCTTGAGATATGCACTAACTTTCCTTAAGATTTTGACTATACTGTATAGTCAAAATCTTACAGATTTACAGTATCTCACCGTGTGTACACGGTGTACACACCATCAGAGTGACTGCTGTAAAGAACTCTTCTGCTCCAAGGCCTTAAGGTAGTAAACAGTTACTCAAAAGTGCTGACAATAAAGGTAATTGGAGGGAGGAAAACTGTACATGAAATAAGATGGAATGAAAACTAAATTAACATAATTTAAAATAATACTTTTTTTTTTTTTTAATAGACATCTGGTCGTTAACCCATGGAAGAATCTGAAGTTGAACTGAAACATGCTATAGTGTCACAAGTGAATAGATCCAATATTTCCTCCTTCTATGTTCTCTTTTCCTTAACAATACTGGGATTAAGGCACAGGCATGAGGGTTGTTTTATCCATTTAACTAATCAAATATTCCAATTAAACTAATCAAATGCAGCAGCTGCATCTCCTCCATCGCGTGACAAGGAGCCAGGATGTTGGAAGAAACACAAATCGAGCTGGGTCCATTTAATGCATGTAAAACAAAGTAAAATATATAAAAGATACAGTTGATTGATTGGTGTGAATGAGCCCTGAAGGCTTGTTAGTAATTATTCTCATTGTATAGCGCATTGCTGAGGGAATACCACCATTACCTCATTTACTGGTCAGTGCCTAAGAGGCAGCAGGATCTGAGATTGTTCTGTGCTAAGGATCAGCCATATTTTCAAAACTACTCTGATAAATATTTGATTCACTTCTTAATTTTCTGCAAAATTTAGCAAGTTTCATCTGTAGAATTTGGCACAGTGGTCCAAGTTCAGAACATGGGAGCCCCTGGGCAGGGCCGGATTAAGGTCTGTGGAGGCCCCTGGGCAACCAATTTGTGGGGTCCCCTATCAATAAAATTATCAATGATATATATATATATATATATATATATATATATATAGTTACTGTATATATCCACATAGATAAATGTGTGTATGCCAATACATATATGTTTATGATGGAAGAGAACATATTTTTTCGAATCCAAATGTTGCATCTAAGATTTTGTTCTGTATAAGGTATATAGATGACGTGTTTATTGTATGGATGGAATGACTCTGAGTCTAGCTTTAATGAGTTGATTTCTTGTCATAATGCCACTTCAAGTCCTGTTAAATTTATAGTACATTAGATCAAGCTCAAATTGATTTCCTGGATGTGCTTGTCTCGTTAAATAATGGGTGTATCAGTACTACTGTGTTCCACAAAGAAACAGAGCGCAACTCATTTCTATTGGCTAGTAGTTGTCACCCTAGTAAATTAAAACAGGGATTACCGTATTCCCAAATGATTAGAACAATGCGCATTAACAGTGACATCAATATTGCGGCCCAACAGATGGATCTCATGATCATTAAATTTCAGGAACGAGAATATTCACGGAGCTTGTTGGAGCAGATTAAGGCTAAAGTATTATTGCTTAACAGAAGTGATTTAATGAAGAAAAAGAATAGGAATTGTGATAATCAGATATTTCCTTGGACAAACAGATTCAATGTGTTATCGCCCATGTGACAAGAACACTGGGATAGTGTTTGAGGGCAGGTATATTTGTCCCAGGTTCTTGTCTTACATGTTTTAGAAAATGTTAACTTCTAGGAAAAATGCTTTTTTGTTTTGTCTGAACCTTTTCAGTTTGCTGTAAAAGCTGGGTAAAGGCTCTGAGAGAGAGATACGGCGAGTTCTAGACATTGGGCCCAGTTCGGGTCTTTGGCCTCACAGAGGGCTAATCAGGGTTTCAGCTGTGTAAGAGTGTTATAGTGCTTCTAACCTGATTAGTATGGGCAGACTGCCTGGGAAGGCTGCAGGATCTGTGTGTGAGAGACACGCTTTCTGATGCAAGTAAGCTATACAGTATGTACTGAAGAACTCTGTGTTTTGTTTAGTGACAGTTAGGAATATCTTATGTTTAGTTAGTGCCGGACAGGCAAGGTATTTTTATTTTGGGGTTTGTTTTATTTTCTGTTTCAATAAAACTGGCCGGGGTCAGTTGTACCAGAAACTGGACTTGTGTTGTTCCTCAGCTGCTGCGTGCGGCCATATTCCCCAGGAAAAGGCGCCTTGCACCCCTACAGTGTTACAACTTGGTGGAGAATGCGAGCACACCGTTCTGCGCATAAGTGAAAGCAGCAGCTTTGTGAGGCCTGCAGAAAACGGTGGTTTATGCAGATACAGCCCAGTGTGAAGTTACTGAGACTCACCCCTGAGGGTTTGATATATGTCCT
The DNA here is from genome assembly GCF_028390025.1 of Pseudophryne corroboree. NCBI lineage: Eukaryota > Metazoa > Chordata > Amphibia > Anura > Myobatrachidae > Pseudophryne > Pseudophryne corroboree. The sequence goes on from NC_086447.1 coordinate 364,861,594, forward strand.
GGGTGAAAGCTGCTACAAAGCCGCCTGAAAAATCTGTCGACATGGAGGATCTGCTTAAAGCCTTGCTGCAAGCTACAGCGGCTCAGCAGGAGGCCAACCGACAGCAGCAGGTGGCAATGGAGGAAAATAGGAGACAACAGCAGGTGGCAATGGAGGAAAATTGGAGACTACAGCAGGAGGCCAACAGACAGCAGCAGGTGGCAATGGAGGAAAATATAAGACAGCAGCAGGTGGTAATGGAGGAAAATAAGAGACAACAGCAGGCAGTTGTTGATGAACTTTACAGGCAACAGCGTCAGGATAGAGAGGCCTTAGCAGAAGTGGTGCAGAGACTTGCAGCTCGGGTTGGAGATGTGGCCGTCAGTGCTCCAACCAGCTCTAGTTCTATACGGGCCAGTCACTTCCTGCAGAAAATGACAGAGGCTGATGATGTGGAGGCCTATCTGACCACGTTTGAAAGGACTGCCGAGCGTGAGAACTGGCCGAAAGCACAGTGGGCCAGTCTGCTGGCACCTTTCCTGTCAGGTGAGCCCCAAAAAGCTTACTTTGATTTAAGCCCTGCTGAGGCTCGGGACTATGATAAACTAAAGACTGAGATCCTGACCCGCCTGGGAGTCACGCTGTCAGTACGAGCACAACGGGTGCACCGTTGGCTGTACGCCATGGAGAAGCCTCCGCGCTCCCAGATGCACGACCTTATTCAGCTAACAAAAAAATGGCTACAGCCAGAGACATTAACTGGTCCCCAGATGGTGGAAAGAGTCGTCATGGACCGCTACTTGAGATCTTTGCCCATGGTCCTGCGCAAGTGGGTGAGCCATGGAAACCCGGGTACTGCTGACCAATTAGTGGACATGGTAGAGAGGTATTTGGCAGCAGAGGAACTACTGATGACCACCCAGCAACCCATAGATCCTCGACAGCGCCCTTCAGTAAAGACTGGTAAGACTGTTCCGTGGGAAAACGTTGCTGGGCGGTTAAGAGAACGCAAGGCTGGAGAGACTGTAAACACTGGCCCTGGAGACAGGCCAATGGGGCTAGAACGGTCTATGCTGCCCAAACGGGTTGATAATCGTGTGGTTAAATGTTTTAGGTGTGGTATGCCAGGTCATGTTATTGCCAATTGCCCAGTCACGCAAGAACCCATGCAATGTGATGCTGCCTTTGAATGTCGCAGAATGTCTTTCTTTGCTAGGTTAGCCTGTACTGTGGTACCTTCACCTGAGCTGGAAAAACAAATGTGTGATGTGTTCTTAGAGGGTAACCGGGTAGAGGCCTTGCTAGATTCAGGAAGTTTAGTTACCCTCGTGAAAGCTGGGTTAGTGAACCCCTTAAAGGTCCAGCAAATACCTATTGGGGTAACTTGCATACATGGGGATACCCAACATTATGCCACTGCTGAGGTGAATATAGAAACTTGTTGTGGGTCAGCAATGGTTAAAGTGGGACTGGTCCCTACCTTGGTGCATGAGGCCATAATAGGGAGGGATTTTCCTCATTTTTGGAAACTGTGGGAATCACGGTTATCAACAGATGTGAGAAGTAAAAAGCCAGTTGATAATACCGGTGATTTTATGGATGTACGTGGGTCTTCGGAACTTTCTGGCCCTTTGCCTTTTGCTAGTTTGGCTGGGGAAGTGACAGATGGGGAGTCCAGTGAGGACCCTCTTGCCGGGAACAGAGACATAGTAGTTAGAACTGAAAGCGCGCCTGACCTGGAGGTAAAGAAGGATCTGTTTGCGTCTGAACAGTTAAAGGATCCTACCTTAATAAAGGCTAGAGAGAATGTTAAGATTGTTAATGGGGAACCTGTGGTACCAGGTGACAGGGTTACGTATCCCCACATGGCCATCTGTAATGAGCTCTTGTACCACATTGTCAAAAGGGGTGAGGATGTGGTGGAACAGCTGGTAGTTCCCCAGCCTTATCGGAGAACGGTACTAGATTTAGCTCATAGTCACGTTACCGCAGGACATTTAGGGGCAGAAAAAACCACTGAAAGAGTTTTACAAAGGTTCTTTTGGCCAGGGGTTTATAAAGAAGTGTCTGAATATTGTTCTTCCTGTCCTGAATGCCAGTATCATGCCCCTAGACCCCATTTCAGGAGCCCACTAGTTCCCATGCCTATTATAGAGGTCCCGTTTGACAGAATAGCCATGGATCTCGTGGGGCCCTTGTTAAAGTCTGCTCGGGGCCATCAGTATATCCTGGTAATTATGGACTATGCCACTCGATATCCTGAGGCTGTCCCTTTACGCACTATCACAACCAAGGCGATAGCTAGGGAGCTGGTGCAGGTATTTAGTAGAGTGGGAATACCAAAAGAAATTTTGACTGACCAAGGTACTCCATTTATGTCAAGGATCATGAAAGAGTTGTGCAAGTTATTTAAGGTCACTCACCTCAGGACGTCCATCTACCATCCCCAAACTGACGGGTTGGTGGAAAGGTTTAATAAAACATTAAAAAGTATGTTAAAAAAGGTTGTTGAGAGAGATGGGAAAAACTGGGATTGTTTGTTGCCCTACTTGTTAATGGCCATCAGAGAAGTTCCTCAGTCCTCTACGGGGTTTTCTCCATTTGATTTGTTGTATGGTAGACACCCCAGAGGGCTGTTGGATATTGCCAAAGAGACGTGGGAAGGACAGCCCACTCCTTATAGAAGCGTTATTGAGCATGTAACACAAATGCAGGATAGGATTGCAGCCGTGGTACCTGTTGTCAGAGAGCACATGGAACAGGCCCAAAGTGCTCAACAGAGGGTCTATAACCGGAGTGCCAAGATACGGGAATTTGCTCCTGGCGATAGAGTTCTTGTTTTGGTACCCACTGTGGAAAGCAAATTCCTAGCTAAATGGCAGGGTCCATTTGAGATTAGGGAAAAAGTGAATGAGGTTAATTACAAAGTATACCAGCCGGGAAAGAGAAAACCCGAACAGATCTACCATGTTAACTTAATCAAACCCTGGAAAGATAGGTTGTCTCTGTCAGCGGAGCCTTGCCCTTCGGTGTCTTCACCCCGGTTGCTTCCCGCAGTGAAGGTGTCAGAGACATTATCAGCTGATCAGAACAATCAGGTTAAAGAATTTCTCATCCAAAATAGGGAGGTATTTTCAGAGCTGCCTGGCCGAACGACCATAATAAAACATGACATTGTCACAGAACCAGGGGTCAGGGTTCATTTAAAGCCATATAGGATTCCTGAAGCTCAGCGAGAAGCTATTTCTAAGGAAGTTAAAACCATGTTAGAACTGGGAGTCATAGAGGAGTCTAACAGTGAGTGGTCCAGTCCCATAGTGCTCATCCCGAAGCCCGACGGTAGCATACGCTTCTGTAATGACTTCCGTAAGTTAAATGAGGTGTCCAAGTTTGACGCATACCCCATGCCCCGTGTGGATGAGCTTGTAGAAAGGCTGGGAACAGCCAGGTTTCTCACCGCATTGGACCTGACCAAAGGTTACTGGCAAATACCTTTATCTGATAGCGCCAAAGAAAAAACAGCCTTTTCGGTTCCGGAGGGGCTGTACCAGTATAAGATGTTACCCTTTGGGTTGCATGGGGCTCCAGCAACCTTTCAACGGGCGATGGATAAAATTTTGAGGCCCCATAGAAAATATGCAGCTGCCTATTTGGATGATGTGGTAATTCACAGTACAGACTGGGGGTCCCATTTGGTTAAAGTACAAGCAGTACTGGACTCAATCAGAGAGGCAGGGTTAACTGCTAACCCAAAGAAGTGCTGCCTCGCAATGGAGGAGGTCAAATACTTGGGCTTCACCATAGGCAGAGGTCTGATTAGGCCCCAATTGAATAAAGTTGATGCTATTCAAAACTGGCCTCGTCCAGTGAATAAAAAACAGGTAAGGGCTTTTTTGGGAATTACTGGGTACTATAGACGGTTTATTCCTAATTTTGCGACCACAGCGGTGCCGTTGTCAGACCTTACCAAAGGGAAGCAGTCAAATGTGGTGAAATGGAACCCTGATGCAGAAAAGGCGTTCCAAGCGTTAAAAGTGGCTTTGTGTTCACAACCGGTGTTGATAACACCAGATTTTTCAAAAGAATTTGTGGTACAGACAGATGCCTCAGAGGTAGGGATAGGTGCTGTGCTGTCCCAAACCAGAGATGGGGACGAACACCCTATCATTTATTTGAGTAGGAAACTCAATGAGCATGAAAAAAGGTATGCCATTGTGGAAAAGGAGGCTTTGGCCATTAAGTGGGCACTAGATACCTTGAGATATTACCTCTTGGGTAGACAATTCAGACTAGTGACAGACCATGCCCCTTTAAAATGGATGTATGTAAATAGAGGCAAGAATGCTCGTGTAACTAGATGGTTTCTAGCGTTGCAGGACTTTAAGTTTACTGTCGAACATAGACCGGGAACACAATTGGGCAACGCAGATGCATTGTCTCGCATCTTCTGTTTGGGGGCTACAAGTGTTCCGGCCCCTAGGTCGAAACAGGGGAGGGGGATATGTGACAAGAACACTGGGATAGTGTTTGAGGGCAGGTATATTTGTCCCAGGTTCTTGTCTTACATGTTTTAGAAAATGTTAACTTCTAGGAAAAATGCTTTTTTGTTTTGTCTGAACCTTTTCAGTTTGCTGTAAAAGCTGGGTAAAGGCTCTGAGAGAGAGATAAGGCGAGTTCTAGACATTGGGCCCAGTTCGGGTCTTTGGCCTCACAGAGGGCTAATCAGGGTTTCAGCTGTGTAAGAGTGTTATAGTGCTTCTAACCTGATTAGTATGGGCAGACTGCCTGGGAAGGCTGCAGGATCTGTGTGTGAGAGACACGCTTTCTGATGCAAGTAAGCTATACAGTATGTACTGAAGAACTCTGTGTTTTGTTTAGTAACAGTTAGGAATATCTTATGTTTAGTTAGTGCCGGACAGGCAAGGTATTTTTATTTTGGGGTTTGTTTTATTTTCTGTTTCAATAAAACTGGCCGGGGTCAGTTGTACCAGAAACTGGACTTGTGTTGTTCCTCAGCTGCTGCGTGCGGCCATATTCCCCAGGAAAAGGCGCCTTGCACCCCTACAGTGTTACAGCCCAGTATTAACAAGATTACTAAATCTGCTTGGCTTATAGTCACTTCCGACAATTCTTTACCCTTGTCTGACACAAGGCTAATGCCCTGTTATTCAAGGGGTAGGAATTTACGTGATCATTTAGTGAAGTCTGATGTTACTATAAGAAATGTTGCTCCTGATCATTTTTTGTCTCACAAGAATTTTGGTTGCTTTTTAAATGTTCTTGTGTTACTTGTGGTTATATGCTATCGAGAGATGAGTTCACTCATCCCCGTTCTGGTAAAAAATACAAGATCTGTCATCATCTTACTTGTAATAGCACGTATGTGGTCTATCAGAATGTGTGCCCTTGTGGTTTGTTCTATGCGGGCAAAACTCAATGTAAGTTTAAAGAAAGGATGTCTGGCCACCGATCCACCATTCATGCTGCTTTGCAGTCGGGTGTTAGTGATCAACCGGTGGCTAGGCATTTTGTAGAGGCTAAGCATAGCCTCTCCAGCATTCGGTATCGCATGATAGACCACATACCCAGAGCCGGCCATAGGCATAGGCAAACTAGGCAATTGCCTAGGGCATTTGATATGCCTAGGGGCATCAGCAGCTTCTGCTGATTAAAATGATATGCAGCATGCCTATATTCTGTGTATGCAGATATAGCCACAGTCTCCCACAGTATATAGGCATGCTGCATATCATTTTAATCAGCAGAAGCTGCTTGTGCATCCTAGCCACAAAGCAATGCAAATAACATGCATTTTCATTAAAAAAATGTGCCCGACATTAGCATTGAGGCAAGATTTATGAGGACACATCTGTATTCAAGCAGAGGCAGAGGTAACAGTGTTAGTGGCAGTGTGAGTGTTGTGTGTATGTGAGTAGGTTGGTTGTGCAGTAGTGTTCGGAATATGTGTAAGGAGCATTATGTGTGTCATGTAAAAATGCATTAATAATGTGCAAAATATGTGTAAGGTGCACTATGTGTGTCATTATGTGTATAAGGGCATTAATAATGTGCGGCATATGTGTAACAGGGTACTACTGTATGTGTGTCATTATGTGTATAGGGGCACTAATAATGTGCAGCAAATGTGTACGGGGCACTATGTGTGTCATTTATGTGTATAAGGGCATTAATAATTTGCGGCATATGTGTAAGGGACATTATGTGTAAAAGGGCATTAATAAAGGTTGCCATAATGTGTAAGGTGCATTATGTTTATAAGGACATTAATAATGTGTCTCATATGTGTAAGGGGCATTACTGTGTGGCATTATGTGTATAAGGTGCTCTACTATGTAGCGTTGCGTATAGAAAGGGCACTACTGTGTCGTCTAATGTGAATAAAGAGCAATAGGGTGTGGTGTTATGTGAATAAGGAGCAATTCAGTGTGATGTAATGTGAATAAGGGGCTCTACTGTGAGGAGTAACGTTTATAAGGTAAAGTGACACTACTGTGGGATGTAATATGAATTATGGACACTATCGCATGATCAAATGTGAATAAAGTTGCAGTACTGTGTGGCGTAATTGGAATTGGGGTTACTATTGTGTGGCCATGCCCCTTGCCAGCAAAAACACACCCTTTTTTGGGCTGTGCGCCAAATGTGCGAACTGTTCCTATTTAAAATATAGGGGGTACAAATGGTGCTGGGAAAGAGGTGCAAGGTCAGAGGTGGAACCAGTGGTGGTGCTTGGGGGGCACCAGCCAAAATCTTGCCTAGGGCATCATATTGGCTAGGGCCGGCTCTGCACATACCTGCTTCTTACCGTGGCGGAGATCGCAATTTACAGCCTTTGAAATGTGAGGCTAGGTGGATCCACAGGTTAGGAGTATTGTCGCCCCATGGTTTGAATGAAAATTTAGTACTTTCATATTTTTAATACTACATCTTTGAAGGTGTTTGAGTAATTCATTCCTTGTTTCTATTTATAAGAGATGGCTGTCTCTGTTTTACTTATGCAGTCTGTACTTATGTTTTATGTTTTGAATATATATATATGTTATATATACTGTATAGTGATTATTAGATAGCTATATATATCTACATATCTATATTAGATACACTATGTATATAGTGACTAAGTCAGCCACTACCAATATCTGTCTGTCTGTCTGTCTGTCTGTCTGTCTGTCTGTCTATCTATCTATCTATCTATCTATCTATCTACATACACACACATATACTGTAGCTCCTTTGCGGAGGCACTCAGAAATAATGTACAGACAAGGCAGGTATAATATTAATGTTTCGAAGGTTTAGTTCGTCATCAGGATGACAAAGTAAACCTTCGAAACGTTGATATTATACCTGCCCTGTCTGTACATTATTTCTGAGTGCTGCCACAAAGGAGCTACAGCAGTTGGAGGCGCCGCAGAGGTACCTAGGAGGGCACCAGCACCAGCAAAGCATTTGGCTATATTGCTGTTTCAATTCACGATATATATACAGATATATATATATATATATATATAAAATATATTATATATATATATATATACATATATATATATATATATATATGTGTGTGTATGTAGGCAACTATATTTAGAAATATTACTTTAAGTTCTATGCCATTGGTGACAGTGTGGGAGTTGCCCACCTGCATACCTGGCATCCCAGCGCCGACGATGTGCACCATGTGAGGGAAGGGGTCCAGAGCCGTGGCGACCAGCTCATTCCTGCCTGTGCCGCAGCAACTCTGGTTGATAATGATGTCCAAATCCTGCGAAGCACTGACTAACCAGAGCCGCTGCGGCACAGGCAGGAAAGAGCAGGTCGCTGCTGCTCTGGACCCCTTCCCTCACATGGTGCACATCATCGGCGCTGACTGTAGGGAAGCTCCTCAGCGGCAGCTGCTGTTAAGAGTACAGCTGAGCCGCCGAAGAGGGAGAATTCTGTTACGCTAGTTGCAGTGATGAGTCTGGTGGACAGATTGTGGGGGCCCCTAATGTGTGGGGGCCCCAGGACAACCGCCCCTATTGCCCCTCCTATATTCCGGCCATGCCCCTGGGTTAGCATAACTAAACTGCTTCAGAACATCATTAAACTGTTCAGAACATTAAAACGTATACCCTCACGCCAGGGTCGTAGGTAGAGTTTTATGGGCCCCATAGCAAGATTTTGAAAGGGCCCCCACCCAATGATCACAGAAACGGTAAGAAGATAATTATCGGCCTATACACAGACAGATATTTTAATTTTTAATTAAATTAATCCCACTATGTACTAACACAGTTACCTGTTTTATACCCTCGTCATAAATCACTTTCTCCTATATAATAATAGTAATAGCACATACCTGTGTGTCGGGAGATGTGTTATTCCCCCTCATATATCACTGTATTGTCCCCTCACCCCTATATAAAAATGGTAAGAAGTTTATTAATGGCCTGTATACTGACGGGTATATTTAAATTTTTAATGAAAATATCCCCACTATGTACTAACACACAGTGACCTATTTTATACCCTCGTCATATATCACTGTGCAGTCCTTTCTCCTATATAATAATAGTAATACCACATAACAGTGTGTGCTAGGAGCTGTGTTATTCCCCCTCATACAGTATACCACTGTATGGTCCCCTCACACAGATATAATAATAATAATACCACATATCAGTGTGTGCTGGGAGCTATGGTATTCCCCCTCATATATCACTGTATGGTCTCCTCACACCTATATAATAATAATAATAATAATACCAGTGGTCGAAGTGGAAATCTTGAAGTGGGGGTATGGAAAAGTGAAGGTTGTACTTATGCGTGCCGTGAAGGTGCGCGCGCTCCGGAAAAGGGGGCATGGTTACTCAAAAGGGGGCATGTCCTCAAGCGCAGTGTACCACACCATATATCCCTTATACTCATTATGCACCACAATAGTAGGACCCCTTATACTATCTAGTACTAGTGCCCCTGTCACATTATACCACACAGTGTGAGCCAAAATTCACATTATACCACACAGAATGAGCCAAAATTCACATTATACCACATGGTATGAGACAAAATTCACATTATAGCACACAGAATGTGTCAAAATTCACATTATACCACACGGTATGAGCCAAAATTCACATTATAGCACACGGTATGAGCCGAAATTCACATTATAGCACACAGAATGAGCCGAAATTCACATTATAACACACAGAATGAGCCAAAATTCACATTATAGCACACGGTATGAGACGATATTCACATTATAGCACACAGAATGAGCCAAAATTCATGTTATACCACACGGTATGAGACGAAAGTCATATTATACCACACGGTATGAGACAAAATTCACATTATAGCACATGGAATGAGCCGAAATTCACATTATACCACACGGTATGAGCCGAAATTCACATTATAGCACACGGTATGAGCCGAAATTCACATTATAGTACTCAGAATGAGCTGAAATTTATATTATACCACACGGTATGAGCTGAAATTCACATTAGAGCACACGGTATGAGCCGAAATTCACATTATAGCACACAGAATGAGCCGAAATTCACATTATAGCACATGGTATGAGCCGAAATTCACACTATAGCACACAGAATGAGCTGAAATTTACATTATACCACACAGAATGAGCCTAAATTCACATTATAGCACACGGTATGAGCCGAAATTCACATTATAGCACACAGAATGAGCCGAAATTCACATTATAAACACGGAATGAGCTGAAATTCACATTATAGCACACGGTATGAGCCGAAATTCACACTATAGCACACAGTGGGGTAAATTTACTAAGATTCGTATTGTTACCGATTTGGAGAGAGAATCTTCACGAATGACATCGAAAGTGTAAAACTGCAACTTTTTGAATTGATTACGACTAATTTACTAAGCTGTCGTATTTGTATTTTTAGTGTTGTCCGATGTCGATGTCATTCGTGTTTTTTTGATGTGTAATGCGGCCGATTTTGTGGTTTTGCGGCCGCATTCTTAGTGTTTTTTTACGACTGCGTCACATGTCTGTTACGGCAGTGTTTTTCCGTTTCCGGACGCGTTTTTTTACTAAGTTTCGTTTTTTGTCACTCGTCCGTGATTGGTTGTATTCGTGATGGAGGAGTGTCTGTGCACATTACTATAAAAACGCCCCAAACCGTCCGCACCTCGTGGGTTTAGCTAGTGGAGAGGAGAGAGGAAGGTGTATTAGGAGTTGGTGAGTTTGGTGGAGTTTTTGGTGGATTTGGAGCGGAGTTTTGCGATTGTTGAGTGCTGTACTGTGTGTGTAAGTAGTCTTGTCATATTTGTGGTGTAGTTTTTTCGAAGTTTGTCTACTTTTTTGTCATTGTTTTTTTTTTTCAAGTCTATTGTCATTGTTTGTGAGTGAGTGTGTGTGTGTGTTGTGTGTGTGGTGTGTAGTGGTAGTGGAGGAGTGTGTTTTCTGTTTTATTTTCTCAGTGTTTTGTGTAGTTTGTGGGGATTATGTCTCAGTCAGAGGTGAGTGAGGTGGAGGAGGTTAGTGAGAGGGAGGAGGTGAGTGAGGTGGAGGAGGTTAGTGAGAGGGAGGAGGTTAGTGAGGAGGAGGAGGGGGTGCCTCTTGTAGCGTTCTCCAGTGATAGTGATGGTGCTATGGCTCCGCAGCCACGCACCACTACCAAGACTGGGCGCAATGTGAAGTTCAGCTATGCTGAAAACATGGCTTTGGTGCGGGAGCTGATGAGGCATCATCGCCAATTGTTTGGGCAGGATGCTGCCAAGGTGTCCTCACGTAGGAAGTCTGTCCTGTGGGGAAAAGTTATTGCGGCAGTCAATAGTGAGGGTGTGGTGAGGAGGACTGAGGACACGTGTAGAAAAAGATTTTATGACATCAAGCGCCGTGTCAAGGCCAAGATGGCCAAGGAGGCCAAATCAGCCCGCCAAACCGGGAGTGGACACCCTTTCCGTGCCACTTTTTGTGATTGGGAGGAGCCTGTGCGGTCACTTATTCCTGCAGAAGTGGTGTCAGCGACTCATGTCCGGGATTCGGACCGTCCAAGGCAGGATGGTGAGTTTTATTTTAATTTTGTTGGCTCTTGTTATTTTTAAAATGTTAATGCTGCTAATTGTTACGGTGTTTTTAAATATGCAAACATTGTGTTGGTAATGTCGTGCAGGCCTGTACAACCTGTAGTTGTAAATGTGTTTCAAAACTACAAGTCCCATCATGCATTGCCAGAGTTTTGCTATTAGTGAATGTGAAATCTGTTGCAGTGCATGCTGGTATGTGTAGTTATAATACATAATCATAGATTTTGCTTGTCCCTAACTGTTTTTTCAAATGGCATTTTTTTTTTTTACTTTTTCTATAAATTTTTGCAATTTTTAATATGGTTTTTATGTTGTTTGTGAGAAATTTAATATTAAAATTATCTGCAATATATTGTGTCGAATTAAGCTATGTTTCTGGATTATTTAGTGCAACATCATCTTAATTTAAGAATACACACCCAATTAATTAATCCAGAATAGCTTAAACATAAAATAGTTAACTTAACATTAGGTGCAATATGTTTACATTACAATAATGATTTTCAGATAACAATGAGTTTTAAAAGTATGGTCATAATGTTTTGTGCAATTTTTCAACAGTACGCCAGAGACGCGCCACAGACAGGCCACAGCCAACTGATGAAGCTGCTGGGAATGCAGGTAAGAAATCAGTGTAGTCACATATTCTGCAAACACATAGAACCACAAAATATTAATGTTGCTATTTTTACATAGGTTCTTCTTCTGCAAGCCGCCCTCCTCTAAGGCGGCCATCACAGGGCTCTGTGACTTTAACTAGGAGGCCCACTAAGACGCGGCGTGTGGAGTCGGAATCTGCGCCTCCTTCTTCACCACCCAGGCGGCGCATCTCGGCAGTCTTGCCCCAGCCACCACAGGCAATTTTGGCTAGTCCCCAAAGTGATGAGCCACGATCACCTCAGCTGTCTGGTGAGTAAAAACTTTAAAGAAATACATTCAAACATTTCGACACAGTACATTTACTATGATGTGAGCTCAATGTGAGATGGCATGTTTCCCGTAGCAACCAATCAGATTCCAGGTATTATCTTCTTGAAGGTGCCAAATAAATGTGAATTAAAGTCTTATTGGTTGCTATGGGCCACATCACATTTTAAATAGAACACCCATCTTACTAAATTGAGCCCACAGACGTGCACAGAAAATGAATAGCGGGTTTCTCACCGGACTTAACCCACCCCCCCCTTCCACAGCATTATAGTGTTCTCACACCTCCCCTGTCCGGGATGTAGACTGCTTACCTGATGCGCTCCTCTGGTCCGTCCAGGTGAGAAGTCTATATCCAGGACAGGGGAGGTGAGAGAACACTATAATGCTGTGGAGGGGGGGAAGTTCGGTGCGGAACCCGCCAGTCAGTCTCTGCGCACGCCTGTTATGGCACATATGTGTTTGTAAAGGAAAGATTCCTAGTTTTAAAAAACACACCTCAAATAAAAAATAAAAAATAAACATATTAAGTATGGAATGTTTAGGACAAGCAAAGATATTTAATTATAACTAAACAGTGCCTGTTGGCCACCCCATACAGAACCAACCTTCATGGGAGATGATGACCAGCAGGAACCAGACCAACAGGCAACCTATACACTGCAACTTACGCCCGTTGTTCCTACCCAGCCAACCCAGCCGCAGGATATGCCCCAAGCCTCCTTAAGTCCACAATTGATACCAACTCCACCCCAGCAACAAATGTCCGCTGACTTTTGGTCCAGTTGGGCAACACAACAGGCCCAAAACACTGCCTGCCTGAACACACACACACAACACCTTGCCAGTCTGCCCCATCATCTTCCGCGCATTAGTCGGAACTCGGGCAGACTGATTGTTCAGGTAGGCAGAATTGCGACATCGATGGAGCAAATCAGGGCGGACAACACGCAAATGCTGGCAAATTTGACGCGCATCATCGATGAGCAACAGCGGCATCAACAAGCCCTGATACAAGTGATCCAACACAATCAGGTAGTGAATGAGACTTTGTCTAGGATTGTGGCCAGCCACACTGCCAGTAATAATCAACTGAATGCCAGTATACATAACTTGAGCCAAAGCATCACTCTGATGTCAGCACAACATCTCAGCTCCAGCTTAGGAACGACTACCCCTAGCCAGACCCCAGTTACCTCCCCTGTTCGACGATCATCCAGAACACGGGCCAGCGACCCTGCTCAAACCTCGGCACCCAGCACACAAAAGAAAAAATAATGATTCTGACATGACATTTGTGTAACACAATAAAAATTTAAATATTGTCTTCACAAAAAATCCTGTGTCCGTGTCAAACATTGTAAAACACGCTATGTGTGTATGGTTTAATGGGGTAATGAGTGTCAATGTTTTTATACAAATTAAAAAAAAAAAATTACACAACAGTATAAAGAACAAACAATACTGTGTTCTAAGACCTACCAGAAGCAACACTTAGACATAGACGTGTATGTATTTTTCAACTCACCTGTTTCAAAAATTTAGAAAAGGTTGGCTGGGAAATACCAATGACGTCGCCTGTCACAGCCTGGAAGCTGCCAGTAGCCATAAAGTGCAACACAGCCAGGAGTTTGTGCAAGCCTGAGACAGAGCGTGAGCGTGCTGTCTCAGGATATAGTCCCAGTTTGACAAGGTCATACAGACGGAAAATGTTGGATGTTTTTAGGGGAAACATCTGTATGACCCTATCATCAGACAATGCGTTTAAGTTTAAACGTCCCCTAAACAAACGTGGCTGGCGCAGCCTCCGCGGCACCTGTTCAACCTGCTGACCATGTTTACTTACCTGGGCCAGATTTCTTGAAGAGTCATGGAGCACTCTCAGGTGCTCCCAGCAAACCAAAAATCTGTTGCACACACCACAGCAGCCATTTCAGAGTGAGAGATATTCAAAATGTTCCTGGGACCCTTTTATAGGGCCAAACATTCAGGTGTGAGTAATGGATAATTGACTACACATGTAAACACGCTTCTCAAAAGCAGGTCTGTTTTTTTTTAGGACTTTTTTACGAAATGTATTTTTTCACGGCCGCAAATGCATTTTCACGGTAGACATTAAAAATACGAATGGTTAGTAAATGACCGAGATTCATATCTAAACAGCCGCGTTTTGACCGATGGTGTATTCATTCGTATTTTTAAACTTGAACTTCCAAAAAAATACGAATGCACTCATCACTGCCGTGATTTCAGTTTAGTAAATTACCGAGATGACACTTTGAAGAAAAAACGGCATCTCGGTCAAAATCGGGACCTTAGTAAATATACCCCAGTATGAGCCGAAATTCACATTATAGCACACAGAATGAGCCGAAATTCACATTATAGCACACAGAATGAGCTGAAATTCACATTATAGCATACGGTATGAGCCAAAATTAACATTATACCACACGATATGAGCCAAAATTTACATTATAGCACACGGAATGAGTCAAAATTCACATTATACCACACGGTATGAGCCGAAATTCATATTATACCACACGGTATGAGACAAAATTCACATTATAGAACACGGAATGAGCCGAAATTCACATTATAGCACAAAGAATGAGCTGAACTTCACATTATACCACACGGTATGAGCCGAAATTCACATTATAGCACACGGTATGAGCCAAAATTCACATTATAGCACACAGAATGAGCTGACATTTACATTATACCACATGGAATGAGCCAAAATTCACATTATAGCACACAGTATGAGCCGAAATTGACATTATAGCACACAGAATGTTCCAAAATTCACATTATAGCACACAGAATGAGCTGAAATTCATATTATAGCACACAGAATGGGCCAAAATTCACATTATAGCACACGGTAAGAGACGAAATTCACATTATAGCACACAGAATGAGCCGAAATTCACATTATGTCACATGGAATGAGACAAAATTCAGGGAGAGTGACAGCAGGGACAGGGAGAGTGACAGAGAGGCTGGGAAAGTGACAGCAGGGATATAGGGAGAGTGACAGAGAGAGGGACAGCAAGGGCATATAGTAGGGACTAGGGAGAGAGAAAGGCAGCAGGGTAAGATTACCTATTTAGCAGCGGCGGTGCTGAGTATGCTGTGGTCTGCGGAGCGGTGGATGAGGAGGCTGTGGTTGGCATGGTGCGGAGGTGCAGAGAAGGACTGAGGGTGGTGGCAGGGTGGCTGAGGGTGGCGGCGGTGTAGCAGAGGAGCAGGCAGAGGGTGGCGGCGGTGCATGGAGGAGGAGGCTGTGATCAGCGGCACTGTAGCTCCTACGACCGCGGCGCTACTATTTAAAATCTGCCGTGGACCAGAGGTGCGGAGCAGGAGAGGACATGATTGGAGCAGAGGTGCGAAGCAGGGGGGGCAGGATGGGAGCAGTGGGGCGGAGCAGGGGGGCAGAATGGGAGCAGTGGTGCAAAACAGGGGGGGGGGCAGTATGGGTGCAGTGTGCAGTGCAGAGTGGGCAGGATGGTAGAGAAAGGTACTCACTCTGGCTCGCTAAGAATGTCACCTGCTCCTGGTAGTTCCAGGGACCTGGCCACCGTCGTTCCCTCAGCGGATACTGCTCCCCATAGCTCCCAGCCGCCGTCGCTCCCTCCATGGCACCAGAGCAAGTGTGACTAGAGCTCCCGCCGTGTCCCGCTCCTCCGTCTCCTCACAAGCAGATCTTCTCCTGACTGAACGCCACAGGTGGGGGGGGGGACACATTAATCGACAGCTTGGGGGGACATTATTGGTGGCAAGCGTGTGAGTGTGCACTGCCTGTGCACATCCAAACACCCACCATGCGCACGCATATGGTCTGCACACTTGCACACTGCTATTAGTAAAAAACCAAAACAAACAAACTTCCAGGTCAGTGGCGAAGTACCATGGCATACCGGCCCACTTCAACCACTGAATAATACCACATATCAGTGTGTGCCAAGATTTGTACTATACCCTCATATATCACTGTACAGTCCCCTCTCTTGAAATAATAATAGCACATATCAGTGTGTGCTGGGAGATGATGCTAAAAACCGTGTCACTTAACTAAACAAATACCTGCAAGAGGGTCACTTGGCAGTCTGCAAGTGCTTTCCCTTAATTTTTTGTGGTCAGTGTGCTCATTGCTCCCACGTAGAGTGGCCACTGGGGTCCAGGGAGGGGGAAGCGGGTCCCGACTGCTGCAGCACTGTGGGGAGGAGGGGCGACCAGAGACCAAAGGTAAGGGATGGGCGCTGCACCTGCACCCATGTGCTGCTCTACAGCTGCACTGCCAGATCAAGGTTAAATTAGTTCCCCAGATCATCCGTTTACCCACAATTCCCTGCCTCCGCTCACTTTTATTGTGCATCTCCTGCTACCAGTATTACTGCAGTGTTGGGCTGCTCGATACGGAAAGCAGTGTCTGAGAATCAACCTCACCTGTCCTCTCTGCTCTTCCTAATGGGTGGTCCTGAGCACATCTGGACCACCCTGTCTATCCCAGCAAGACATGGAGCTGGAGCCTCTCAGCAGCGTGTTTGGCGGGATGAGGGGGAAGGGGGGGAGGTTGGGCAAGCTGGGGCTTCTGCAGTTTAATTTGATAGATGGAAAAGGATGGGTAGTGGGGACTTTACTCTCCAGTTTGACTTGGTGCAGGGGCAAGCTGGTCTCCGGAGGTAGTCGGGGCCCTGTTGCAACTGCACTCCCTGAACCCACGGTAGCTACGCCCTTGCCTCACACGCTCTCTTCACTTGCCATGCTTTAGGAAAGGTGTCTCTCTTTGCTCACCACAGGTTACTATTTCCAGTATGCAGAACTCAAAGATTGTATCACTGTAACTTCCTACCACTGTGAGATAGTATCTGGAGTGGGTCTACTAAAATATCCCGGCTGTCGGGATCTCGGCGCCCAGCATACTGGAGCCAGGATCCCGACCGCCGGAATGCCAGTAGTGGGGCAAGTGCAAAAGAGCCCCATGTGAGCACAGTGGTGGACACCCCAAGAGGGAGAATAGTTGTTGGTATCCTGGCGGTCGGGACCCCGACAGCCGGGATATCGAATGTCTCCCATCTGGACTGTAGATCTACACTAAAAAGGTCTCCAGTCAATAGGTCTACCACTGATGGTGGACATGCATTAAGTCGACAGGGTCTAAAGGTCAACATGTAAAAGGTAGATGGTTCAACAGGTTGACAGGATCAAATGGTCGACATGGTCAAAAGGTCAACATGACAATGTTAGCAAACCAAAAAAGCATACTAACGGGCAAAACCATGTTGCACTACAGGTGGGGCAGATGTAACAAGTGCAGAGAGATTTAGATTTGGGTGGGGTGTGTTCAAACTGAAATCTAAATTGCAGTGTAAAAATTTACCATGCACAGAAACAATATAACCCACCCAAATCTATATATCTCTGACCATGTTACATCTGTCCCACCTGCAGTGCAACATGGTTTTGTGTCACACTCGGCGTAAGTTGGGGTTCCGACAACCGAGTTTTGGCTGAAGGGACAGCTACCTGTGAGGAGAGTAAACAAGGTGGCTGAATGTAATTCCTCCTCATGGGGTGAAAGCCAAACTAAGTGTTACCGTTGTCCGGAGGGCATAAAGGAAAGGAGGACTTCGTAGGAAGAGAACTGTAGTTTTAATGAATAATGAGGCCGTACACGAATATTGGAGAAATAGAAGAAACTGGAAGAATTAGAGTATATGGTTAAATGACTTGAAGAGTGAAGCTGAAGAACTCCGGTAAAGAAGACCTGAAGACTGTGTTTTATGATTAAAAGACGAGGCTAGAGTACTTGGACTTTGAAGAACTGAAGACTGTGTTTTATGATTGAAAGACGAGGCTGAAGAACTTGGACTTTGAAGAAATGAAAACTGTGGTTTGCGATTGAAAGATGAGGCTGAAGAACTTGGACTTTAAAGAAATGAAGATTGTGGTTTGTGATGGAAAGACGAGGCTGAATAACTTGGACTTTGAAGAAATTAAGATGTCTGCGGGAACCGCCGTTAGCACCTGGAGCTCCTCTACGACCTGGGACCCCGTGAGCGCTTCCACGAGTGGCAACGGACTTAGACAGCAGGACTGCAGCAGCGTTTAGGTAACCGATGGATGAGAGCAACCAGGATCAGGGAACCAGAAGAATCCTGGGAGCACAGAGCTGGAGAAACTTTCACAAGGAGGTAACTTGAAGCACTGGCACTCTCCCTCTGAGCCAGCCCCCTTTTGTAAGGGGAGAACACGCAGGATTGGCTGGACACAGATTGGGAACTTCATTGGCAATACTCTGGTCTCCAACATTACTGCCCCCAGCACAGGAGACATACTTAGCTGTTAGCACACAGCTTTAGCCAGCTTCTGTCTCTGACACACTATACTGTGTCACCACTAGAGGACCTTACCGCAGCGATCCCCGCCACAGCGCCCGGCTCTCCAGACCCTCGGCCCCCGGCCCTTGGAAGCCGAACATCCGTCCTGGAGGACCCGCCACCAGCAGCTCCCTGCCGCCACAGCCGCGCCAAACAACGGGACGGTAACCCGTGGGAACATCCGCCTGAGGTAAGGCTCCAGAGCCTGACAGTACCTCCCCTTTTTAGGGTGGGCTCTGAACACCCTTGTGCTTTCATCGGATTCTTGGTATGAAAGGCCCGGACTAATCTTGGAGCATGGATGTCCTCTTCAGAAACCCAAGACTTTTCCTCCGGTCCATATCCCTTCAAATCAATAAGATATTGGAGATGACCATATCTTTTACGACAGTCAAGGATCTTATGAATTTCAAATTCTTCTCCTTGAGCAGCTTGCACCTTGGGAGGTCTAGAGAGCGCAGCCCGAAAACGGTTAAGTATGAGAGGCTTCAGTAGGGAGATGTGAAATGCATTTGGGATCTTCAAGTACGGAGGCAACGTCACTTTGTATGCTACTGGAGTCAATACTTTTTCAATAGGATATGGTCCAATTAATCTGGGGGCAAATTTCTTGGAAGGGACCTTGAGTCTTAAATTTCGAGTAGAAATCCAGACTTGATCACCCACTTTGAGACTAGGGACAGCCTTCCGTTTCTGATCTGCAAATTTTTTTTATTTATTGGATGTTTTAAGTAGAGATGAGCGGGTTCGGTTTCTCTGAATCCGAACCCGCACGAACTTCATGTTTTTTTTCACGGGTCCGAGCGACTCGGATCTTCCCACCTTGCTCGGTTAACCCGAGCGCGCCCGAACGTCATCATGACGCTGTCGGATTCTCGCGAGACTCGGATTCTATATAAGGAGCCGCGCGTCGCCGCCATTTTCACACGTGCATTGAGATTGATAGGGAGAGGACGTGGCTGGCGTCCTCTCCATTTAGATTAGAAGAGAGAGAGAGAGATTGACCTGATTTACTGGAGCTTAGGAGTACTGTAGAAGTGTAGAGAGTGCAGAGTTTACTAGTGACTGACCACAGTGACCACCAGACAGTGCAGTTTTATTTAATATATCCGTTCTCTGCCTGAAAAAAACGATACACACAGTGTGCACTGCTCAGCCCAGTGTGCTGCATCATCTATGTATATATATCTGACTGTGCTCAGCTCACACAGCTTATAATTGTGGGGGAGACTGGGGAGCACTGCAGTGCCAGTTAATAGTTATAGGTTATAGCAGGAGCCAGGAGTACATATTATATTAAAATTAAACAGTGCACACTTTTGCTGCAGGAGTGCCACTGCCAGTGTGACTGACCAGTGACCTGACCACACTGACCACCAGTATAGTTAGTAGTATACTATATTGTGTGATTGCCTGAAAAAGTTAAACACTCGTCGTGTGACTTCACTTGTGTGGTGTTTTTTTTTTTATTCTATAAAAAACTCATTCTGCTGACAGACAGTGTCCAGCAGGTCCGTCATTATATAATATATACCTGTCCGGCTGCAGTAGTGATATATATATATTTTTTATATCATTATTTATCATCCAGTCGCAGCAGACACAGTACGGTAGTTCACGGCTGTAGCTACCTCTGTGTCGGCACTCGGCAGTCCGTCCATAATTGTATACCACCTACCCGAGGTTTTTTTTTTCTTTCTTCTTTATACATACATACTACTACATCTCTTTATCAACCAGTCTATATTAGCAGCAGACACAGTACGGTAGTTCACGGCTGTAGCTACCTCTGTGTCGGCACTCGGCAGTCCGTCCATAATTGTATACCACCTACCCGTGGTTTTTTTTCTTTCTTCTTTATACATACATACTACTACATCTCTTTATCAACCAGTCTATATTAGCAGCAGACACAGTACAGTACGGTAGTTCACGGCTGTAGCTACCTCTGTGTCGGCACTCGGCAGTCCGTCCATAATTGTATACCACCTACCCGTGGTTTTTTTTTCTTTCTTCTTTATACATACATACTACTACATCTCTTTATCAACCAGTCTATATTAGCAGCAGACACAGTACGGTAGTTCACGGCTGTAGCTACCTCTGTGTCGGCACTCGACAGTCCGTCCATAATTGTATACCACCTACCCGTGGTTTTTTTTTCTTTCTTCTTTATACATACATACTACTACATCTCTTTATCAACCAGTCTATATTAGCAGCAGACACAGTACAGTACGGTAGTTCACGGCTGTAGCTACCTCTGTGTCAGCACTCGGCAGTCCGTCCATAATTGTATACCACCTACCCGTGGTTTTTTTTTCTTTCTTCTTTATACATACATACTACTACATCTCTTTATCAACCAGTCTATATTAGCAGCAGACACAGTACAGTACGGTAGTTCACGGCTGTAGCTACCTCTGTGTCGGCACTCGGCAGTCCGTCCATAATTGTATACCACCTACCCGTGGTTTTTTTTTTCTTTCTTCTTTATACATACATACTACTACATCTCTTTATCAACCAGTCTATATTAGCAGCAGACACAGTACAGTACGGTAGTTCACGGCTGTAGCTACCTCTGTGTCGGCACTCGGCAGTCCGTCCATAATTGTATACCACCTACCCGTGGTTTTTTTTTCTTTCTTCTTTATACATACATACTACTACATCTCTTTATCAACCAGTCTATATTAGCAGCAGACACAGTACGGTAGTTCACGGCTGTAGCTACCTCTGTGTCGGCACTCGGCAGTCCGTCCATAATTGTATACCACCTACCCGTGGTTTTTTTTTCTTTCTTCTTTATACATACATACTACTACATCTCTTTATCAACCAGTCTATATTAGCAGCAGACACAGTACAGTACGGTAGTCCACGGCTGTAGCTACCTCTGTGTCGGCACTCGGCAGTCCGTCCATAATTGTATACCACCTACCCAAGGTTTTTTTTTCTTTCTTCTTTATACATACATACTACTACATCTCTTTATCAACCAGTCTATATTAGCAGCAGACACAGTACAGTACGGTAGTTCACGGCTGTAGCTACCTCTGTGTCGGCACTCGGCAGTCCGTCCATAATTGTATACCACCTACCCGTGGTTTTTTTTTCTTTCTTCTTTATACATACATACTACTACATCTCTTTATCAACCAGTCTATATTAGCAGCAGACACAGTACAGTACGGTAGTTCACGGCTGTAGCTACCTCTGTGTCGGCACTCGGCAGTCCGTCCATAATTGTATACCACCTACCCGTGGTTTTTTTTTCTTTCTTCTTTATACATACATACTACTACATCTCTTTATCAACCAGTCTATATTAGCAGCAGACACAGTACAGTACGGTAGTTCACGGCTGTAGCTACCTCTGTGTCGGCACTCGGCAGTCCGTCCATAATTGTATACTAGTATCCATCCATCTCCATTGTTTACCTGAGGTGCCTTTTAGTTGTGCCTATTAAAATATGGAGAACAAAAATGTTGAGGTTCCAAAATTAGGGAAAGATCAAGATCCACTTCCACCTCGTGCTGAAGCTACTGCCACTAGTCATGGCCGAGACGATGAAATGCCAGCAACGTTGTCTGCCAAGGCCGATGCCCAATGTCATAGTACAGAGCATGTCAAATCCAAAACACCAAATATCAGTAAAAAAAGGACTCCAAAACCTAAAATAAAATTGTCGGAGGAGAAGCGTAAACTTGCCAATATGCCATTTACCACACGGAGTGGCAAGGAACGGCTGAGGCCCTGGCCTATGTTCATGGCTAGTGGTTCAGCTTCACATGAGGATGGAGGCACTCAGCCTCTCGCTAGAAAAATGAAAAGACTCAAGCTGGCAAAAGCAGTAGCACCGCAAAGAACTGTGCGTTCTTCGAAATCCCAAATCCACAAGGAGAGTCCAATTGTGTCGGTTGCGATGCCTGACCTTCCCAACACTGGACGTGAAGAGCATGCGCCTTCCACCATTTGCACGCCCCCTGCAAGTGCTGGAAGGAGCACCCGCAGTCCAGTTCCTGATAGTCAGATTGAAGATGTCAGTGTTGAAGTACACCAGGATGAGGAGGATATGGGTGTTGCTGGCGCTGGGGAGGAAATTGACCAGGAGGATTCTGATGGTGAGGTGGTTTGTTTAAGTCAGGCACCCGGGGAGACACCTGTTGTCCGTGGGAGGAATATGGCCGTTGACATGCCTGGTGAAAATACCAAAAAAATCAGCTCTTCGGTGTGGAACTATTTCAACAGAAATGCGGACAACAGGTGTCAAGCCGTGTGTTCCCTTTGTCAAGCTGTAATAAGTAGGGGTAAGGACGTTAACCACCTCGGAACATCCTCCCTTATACGTCACCTGCAGCGCATTCATAATAAGTCAGTGACAAGTTCAAAAACTTTGGGTGACAGCGGAAGCAGTCCACTGACCAGTAAATCCCTTCCTCTTGTAACCAAGCTCACGCAAACCACCCCACCAACTCCCTCAGTGTCAATTTCCTCCTTCCCCAGGAATGCCAATAGTCCTGCAGGCCATGTCACTGGCAATTCTGACGAGTCCTCTCCTGCCTGGGATTCCTCCGATGCATCCTTGCGTGTAACGCCTACTGCTGCTGGCGCTGCTGTTGTTGCTGCTGGGAGTCGATGGTCATCCCAGAGGGGAAGTCGTAAGACCACTTTTACTACTTCCACCAAGCAATTGACTGTCCAACAGTCCTTTGCGAGGAAGATGAAATATCACAGCAGTCATCCTACTGCAAAGCGGATAACTGAGGCCTTGGCATCCTGGGTGGTGAGAACCGTGGTTCCGGTATCCATCATTACTGCAGAGCCAACTAGAGACTTGTTGGAGGTACTGTGTCCCCAGTACCAAATACCATCTAGGTTCCATTTCTCTAGGCAGGCGATACCGAAAATTTACACAGACCTCAGAAAAAGAGTCACCAGTGTCCTAAAAAATGCAGCTGTACCCAATGTCCACTTAACCACGGACATGTGGACAAGTGGAGCAGGGCAGGGTCAGGACTATATGACTGTGACAGCCCACTGGGTAGATGTATGGACTCCCGCCGCAAGAACAGCAGCGGCGGCACCAGTAGCAGCATCTCGCAAACGCCAACTCTTTCCTAGGCAGGCTACGCTTTGTATCACCGGTTTCCAGAATACGCACACAGCTGAAAACCTCTTACGGCAACTGAGGAAGATTATCGCGGAATGGCTTACCCCAATTGGACTCTCCTGTGGATTTGTGGCATCGGACAACGCCAGCAATATTGTGTGTGCATTAAATATGGGCAAATTCCAGCACGTCCCATGTTTTGCACATACCTTGAATTTGGTGGTGCAGAATTATTTAAAAAACGACAGGGGCGTGCAAGAGATGCTGTCGGTGGCCAGAAGAATTGCGGGACACTTTCGGCGTACAGGCACCACGTACAGAAGACTGGAGCACCACCAAAAACTACTGAACCTGCCCTGCCATCATCTGAAGCAAGAAGTGGTAACGGGGTGGAATTCAACCCTCTATATGCTTCAGAGGTTGGAGGAGCAGCAAAAGGCCATTCAAGCCTATACAATTGAGCACGATATAGGAGGTGGAATGCACCTGTCTCAAGCGCAGTGGAGAATGATTTCAACGTTGTGCAAGGTTCTGCTGCCCTTTGAACTTGCCACACGTGAAGTCAGTTCAGACACTGCCAGCCTGAGTCAGGTCATTCCCCTCATCAGGCTTTTGCAGAAGAAGCTGGAGACATTGAAGGAGGAGCTAACACGGAGCGATTCCGCTAGGCATGTGGGACTTGTGGATGGAGCCCTTAATTAACAAGGATTCACGGGTGGTTAATCTGTTGAAATCAGAGCACAACATTTTGGCCACCGTGCTCGATCCTAGATTTAAAGCCTACCTTGGATCTCTCTTTCCGGCAGACACAAGTCTGCTGGGGTTGAAAGACCTGCTGGTGAGAAAATTGTCAAGTCAAGCGGAACGCGACCTGTCAACATCTCCTCCTTCACATTCTCCCGCAACTGGGGGTGCGAGGAAAAGGCTCAGAATTCCGAGCCCACCCGCTGGCGGTGATGCAGGGCAGTCTGGAGCGACTGCTGATGCTGACATCTGGTCCGGACTGAAGGACCTGACAACGATTACGGACATGTCGTCTACTGTCACTGCATATGATTCTCTCACCATTGAAAGAATGGTGGAGGATTATATGAGTGACCGCATCCAAGTAGGCACGTCACACAGTCCATACTTATACTGGCAGGAAAAAGAGGCAATTTGGAGGCCATTGCACAAACTGGCTTTATTCTACCTAAGTTGCCCTCCCACAAGTGTGTACTCCGAAAGAGTGTTTAGTGCCGCCGCTCACCTTGTCAGCAATCGGCGTACGAGGTTACATCCAGAAAATGTGGAGAAGATGATGTTCATTAAAATGAATTATAATCAATTCCTCCGCGGAGACATTGACCAGCAGCAATTGCCTCCACAAAGTACACAGGGAGCTGAGATGGTGGATTCCAGTGGGGACGAATTGATAATCTGTGAGGAGGGGGATGTACACGGTGATATATCGGAGGATGATGATGAGGTGGACATCTTGCCTCTGTAGAGCCAGTTTGTGCAAGGAGAGATTAATTGCTTCTTTTTTGGGGGGGGTCCAAACCAACCCGTCATATCAGTCACAGTCGTGTGGCAGACCCTGTCACTGAAATGATGGGTTGGTTAAAGTGTGCATGTCCTGTTTTGTTTATACAACATAAGGGTGGGTGGGAGGGCCCAAGGACAATTCCATCTTGCACCTCTTTTTTCTTTTATTTTTCTTTGCGTCATGTGCTGTTTGGGGAGGGTTTTTTGGAAGGGACATCCTGCGTGACACTGCAGTGCCACTCCTAAATGGGCCCGGTGTTTGTGTCGGCCACTAGGGTCGCTTATCTTACTCACACAGTCAGCTACCTCATTGCGCCTCTTTTTTTCTTTGCGTCATGTGCTGTTTGGGGAGTGTTTTTTGGAAGGGCCATCCTGCGTGACACTGCAGTGCCACGCAGGGATGGGCCCGGTGTTTGTGTTGGCCACTAGGGTCGCTAATCTTACTCACACAGCTACCTCATTGCGCCTCTTTTTTTCTTTGCGTCATGTGCTGTTTGGGGAGGGTTTTTTGGAAGGGACATCCTGCGTGACACTGCAGTGCCACTCCTAAATGGGCCCGGTGTTTGTGTCGGCCACTAGGGTCGCTAATCTTACTCACACAGCTACCTCATTGCGCCTCTTATTTTCTTTGCGTCATGTGCTGTTTGGGGAGGGTTTTTTGGAAGGGACATCCTGCGTGACACTGCAGTGCCACTCCTAAATGGGCCCGGTGTTTGTGTCGGCCACTAGGGTCGCTAATCTTACTCACACAGCTACCTCATTGCGCCTCTTATTTTATTTGCGTCATGTGCTGTTTGGGGAGGGTTTTTTGGAAGGGACATCCTGCGTGACACTGCAGTGACACTCCTAAATGGGCCCGGTGTTTGTGTCGGCCACTAGGGTCGCTAATCTTACTCACACAGCTACCTCATTGCGCCTCTTATTTTCTTTGCGTCATGTGCTGTTTGGGGAGGGTTTTTTGGAAGGGACATCCTGCGTGACACTGCAGTGACACTCCTAAATGGGCCCGGTGTTTGTGTCGGCCACTAGGGTCGCTAATCTTACTCACACAGCTACCTCATTGCGCCTCTTTTTTTCTTTGCGTCATGTGCTGTTTGGGGAGGGTTTTTTGGAAGGGACATCCTGCGTGACACTGCAGTGCCACTCCTAGATGGGCCCGGTGTTTGTGTCGGCCACTAGGGTCGCTAATCTTACTCACACAGCTACCTCATTGCGCCTCTTATTTTCTTTGCGTCATGTGCTGTTTGGGGAGGGTTTTTTGGAAGGGACATCCTGCGTGACACTGCAGTGCCACTCCTAGATGGGCCCGGTGTTTGTGTCGGCCACTAGGGTCGCTTATCTTACTCACACAGTCAGCTACCTCATTGCGCCTCTTTTTTTCTTTGCGTCATGTGCTGTTTGGGGAGGGTTTTTTGGAAGGGACATCCTGCGTGACACTGCAGTGCCACTCCTAGATGGGCCAGGTGTTTGTGTCGGCCACTAGGGTCGCTTATCTTACTCACACAGTCAGCTACCTCATTGCGCCTCTTTTTTTCTTTGCGTCATGTGCTGTTTGGGGAGGGTTTTTTGGAAGGGCCATCCTGCGTGACACTGCAGTGCCACTCCTAGATGGGCCCGGTGTTTGTGTCGGCCACTAGGGTCGCTTATCTTACTCACACAGTCAGCTACCTCATTGCGCCTCTTTTTTTCTTTGCGTCATGTGCTGTTTGGGGAGGGTTTTTTGAAAGGGACATCCTGCGTGACACTGCAGTGCCACTCCTAGATGGGCCAGGTGTTTGTGTCGGCCACTAGGGTCGCTTAGCTTAGTCATCCAGCGACCTCGGTGCAAATTTTAGGACTAAAAATAATATTGTGAGGTGTGAGGTATTCAGAATAGACTGAAAATGAGTGGAAATTATGGTTTTTGAGGTTAATAATAATATGGGATCAAAATGACCCCCAAATTCTATGATTTAAGCTGTTTTTTAGGGTTTTTAAAAAAAAACACCCGAATCCAAAACACACCCGAATCCGACAAAAAAAATTCGGTGAGGTTTTGCCAAAACGCGGTCGAACCCAAAACACGGCCGCGGAACCGAACCCAAAACCAAAACCCAAAACCCGAAAAATTTCAGGCGCTCATCTCTAGTTTTAAGCAGAGCCTCATGAACTTGTTTCCACATCTTAGTGAATTGCTGAAGGGCTAACTCTGCTGCAGGTACTTCCAGAGCTGGAAGAGCTTGGAAAGCAGGAACACGTGGATGAAGTCCATAATTTACATAAAAGGGTGTGGAATGAGTAGCGGAATGGTAGAGATTATTGTGAGCAAATTCAGCAAATGGAAGATAGTCCAGCCAATCATCCTGAGAAGAAGACATGAAGAGTCGTAGGAAAGTCTCTAAGTCTTGGTTCACTCTCTCAGTCTGGCCATCTGTTTGGGAATGGTATGCAGAGGAGAAACTGAATTCCAAGTGCTGAACTCAGTGCTCTCCAGAATTTAGCCAGAAATTGAGGCCCTCGGTCGGAAACTTTCTCTTGTGGAAGTCCATGTAACCGGAAGATGTCTGATATTAACAATTTTGATAGTTGTGGAGCAGTTGGAAGACCTGAGTGGGACATAGTGCGCCATTTTGGAAAATCGGTCCACAATGACCCAATGTTGTTTCGTCCTCTTGAGACAGGTAGGTTAGTTATAAAATCCATGGAGATGTGTGTCCAGGGTTTTTGTGGAACCGATAGCGGATGAAGAAGATGGAATGGTGATCCTCTTGGACTTTTATGTTGGGCGCACTTTGGGCAGGCAGCTATGAATTCTAAAACATCCGTCTTCAGATGAGGCCACCAATAGGAGCGTTGGATGAACTTAAGAGTCTTGAGGCTACCTGCGTGTCCCATACACGGTGAGGTATGAGCCCACGTGAGCAGTCTTTTTCTGAGTTCTGGTGCAACGAAGGTTTTTTCCGGTGGAGGAAGCGAAGTAGTACGAGTTGCAGCAAAAGAGGCAGGATCTAGGATGAATTGTCTGTCCGGAAGATCTGTGGACTCATCTGAACTCAATGTACGAGAGAGCGCATCTGCTTTCCGATTAGGAGACCCTGGACGATAACTGAGAATGAAAGAAAAATGAGAGAAGAACAGTGCCCACCTGGCTTGCCGTGGGTTTAAACATCGGGCGGTCTGAAGATTTAAAAGATTTTTGTGATCCGTGGTTACTGAGATTGGGTGCTGAGCTCCTTCCAGCAAGTAACTCAACTCTTCAAAAGCAAGTTTTATGGCAAGCAATTCTTGTTCTCCAATGGCGTAGTTTTCTTCTGCCAGAGAGAATTTTCGGGAAAAATAAGCACAAGGATGAGCTTTCTGATACTCGAAGTACTGGGATAAAATGGCCCCCACTCCTATTGAAGAAGCATCCACCTCCACCTGAAAAGGACGACTGAGATCAGGTTGCCGAAGGATAGGAGCAGACATGAAGGCCTCTTTTAGAAACGAAAAGGCTTTTAGTGCCTCAGGTGGCCAAGCTGCAAAATTAGACCCTTTTCTTGTTAGTGCTGTAATTGGGGCAATGATGGAGGAATAATCTTTAATAAACTTCCTATAGAAATTGGCGAAGCCTAAAAAACACTGGATTCCATTCAGAGTGGTAGGAAGGGTCCAATCTCTGATTGCTTGGACTTTGGCAGGATCCATCTGTAATTCCCTCCCGGAAATGATATAACCTAAAAAAGGGTTGGAGGGAACCTCAAACGTGCACTTCTCCAGTTTACAAGAGTCGATTTTCCCTTAGACGTCTCAAGTCTTCTCTGACCTGTTCCCGATGGACTTTCAGATCTTTGGAAAATATTAGAATACCGTCCAGATACACAACCAGGCACTTATAGAGGAGATCTCAGAATAATTCGTTGGCATAATTCTGGAAGACTGCTGGAGCATTGCATAAGCCAAAGGGCATCACCAGATATTCGTAATGCCCGTCGCGAGTATTGAACGCAGTCTTCCACACATCTCCTGTGCGAATGCGTATAAAGTTATAACCTCCCCGTAGGTCCAATTTGGTGAAAATAGTAGCCCCCTTTACTCGGTCAAATAGTTCGGGAATCAAGGGCAAGAGGTATCTGTTCTTAACTGTAACTTCATTGAGGCCCCGGTAGTCGATGCAAGGCCGTAGGCCCCCATCCTTCTTCTTAACAAAAAAAACCCCTGCCCCGGCTGGAGAAGAGGAAGGGCGAAGGAACCCTTTAGCCAAAATCTCCTGTATATACTCAGACATCGCTAGGGTTTCCAGGAGAGATAAAGGGTACGTTCGGCCTCTGGGAGGTGTTTTACCAGGCAGTAAATCGATAGGACAGTCCCAACTTCGGTGGGGAGGAAAGGTATCTGCCCCTTGCTTACTGAAGACGTCCAGAAAGGGCTGAAAGGCATCTGGGAGATCAGTGGAGTGTAGGGTAAAGAGTGGCTTGACGGTGGATAAACAGCTTTGAGAACACGACTCCCCCCAAGCGAGTACATCCATAGTTTGCCAATCCAAGCGGGGGTTGTGCTCCTGTAACCACGGGAATCCTAGGATTATTTTTTGAGAGGCTTTGGGAATTACCAGGAAAGAGAACTTCAGAATGGAGAATACCAACTTTCATCTTCAGAGGAACTGTACGGTGGGTGATGATCCCTTCAGGGATATAACTTCCGTCAACCGCGGTGACAGAGATAGCTCGCTCTAAATGAGTGGTTGATATTTCAGACTGTCGGACTAAGGCGGAAGTAATGAAACTTTCTGCAGATCCAGAATCCAAAAGTGATGTAACATGAAGGGAGGTAGAGGGAAGTTCCAGACATACAGCCAACAGTGATTCCTTCCTGGTAAATTGGTTGGGGAATGCTCCTAGCTTAATCTGTCCTGCGTAAGCTAGGAGCGGGAGTTTCCCGGTCGTTGAATACAAGACTGAACAAAGTGGTTGGCCGCCCCACAATACATGCAGAGGTTGCCCTGTCTGCATCTTTGACGTTCCTTATTGGTGAGACGAGAGCGGTTGACCTGCATGGGTTCTTCAGTAGACTGTGAGGATGTTCTAGGAGTGGGACAGGCCTGAGATTTGGGTCGCTCAAACCTTGTTCTCTCAAGACAGCGCTCCTTGTATCTTAGATCAATCTTGTTACATAGAGAAATAAGCTAATCAAGCTTAACTGGCACATCCTGAGTGACCAGGTCATCTTTAATTTTGTCGGAGAGACCGTTCCAAAAGGTTGCAATGAGAGCCTCTTCATTCCAGCCCACTTCGGAAGACAGAGTACGGAATTGGATGACGAACTGGGCGACGGAACGGGTTCCCTGATGCAGACGCAGAATCTCCAAAGAGGCAGAGGTGGTCCGGCCTGGGTCGTCAAAGATTTTACAAAAAGTTGCCACGGATTCTGGGTAATTCGAGAGTATGGGACCAGTTCTCTCCCATAAGTGTGAAGCCCAATCCAGAGCTGGTCCGGTCAGAAGTGAAATGATGTATGCGATTTTGGTCCAATCAAACGGAAAGTTAGCTGGCTGAAGCTCAAACTGGATCTCGCATTGATTGAGGAACCCTCGGCATTGCTTTGGACTACCGTCAAATTTACTGGGTGGTGGTAGTTGTTGTCAAAGTCGAAAAATATCATGCTTCACGTTGCCATATGTTAACCCCATGCGCTTGCCCGCTGCACATGCACATTCTCTCCCGTGCGTGCGCATATTCGCAGTTGCGTAATGGAGCTTCTACGGCCATGCGCATTGGCGCGTGGTATGCGCACTTACGGTAGAGTTTGTGTGCGTCTGGTGGGTCTGGTGGGCGACTCGATCGTTACATAGTTAATCCGAATAGTATGTTTTATAGGTAATGGTCCCCTTAATAATAACTGTAAGTTTGTTTAGTATAACTGGTTCATGAACAAAGGAATTCCTCTTTGCATGATACGAAGGGTCAGATAGGGTCTGAGCGATGGTGTTTGGTACCTAACCGAAGAGTATTTTATTAGAAACAATCCGGTGCTGGTTAGGTAGAGATTAATTGCTCCTGCATATAGTTATGTCTATAAATGTATTTGCGGTTCATTGTCCATGTGGTAGGAATCCTGAGATTCCCTCCCACCTGAGCAGTCTGGAATAGTCACAGCCCACCTGTTCAAACAAACCTATGACCTTTTGTTGTAATGTGAAGACAGATTCCTGTGTCCAATGAACAATGAGATATAGGTCCCTTTGTAGTGTACTGTATGCAGTGTATATAAGGAACAGCCAGTTTGGGCCAGCTTAGTCTACTCTCCACAAAAGGTTTTCATCACTGACTAACTATGGAGCTGGTGACCAGGACTGCGCAGCGATCATTCCCCAGTGTGTAAGTTTTTCTCTGTAACCAACTAGTTCTCTGTTTGTATTTGCCATACTCTCTCTCTCTGTTATTGTTAAACTGTTGTATATTGTATATGTGTAGTTATCATGTTTAGGTATTGATGTTAGTCTGTAGTGTATAAGATGTTAACTGTATTTTTCCTTTTTTTACATAACTAAATCTCGTTAGTAAAGGTTTTGGAACCTCAGCAGGGTGTCTGTGTTTCTCTAGCTAGTACAAAGGGTTTCAATGTATCTCAATCACTCAAACAGCTTGCTTAAATATCCAGGTTAACCAGTGGTATATCATTGCAGTATCTCAATACTAAGACTTACAGTATAATCAGGCTCTGTGTTTAAAGTTTATAAAAGTACTGTCTGTGTGTACGCTCGCTGTGTGTATTCCATACACCCAGCGTAGCGTGTGTACGTAATTTGCGTACCACGTGCGAGGCCTTCATACGCAAATAGCGTACGGAGGGCGTAGCACGTGCACGTGGTTTAGCGGCCATTACGGCTACACGGTATTAGTATATAGCTAATGTTAAAAGGTAGATAACGGACTCTATCAATTGGGGGCTCAAGTCCGGTCCACCTCATATCCGCAGTCAGGCGAAAACGCGCAGATTTTATCGATCAGCAAAGGGAGGAAAGGTAGTATCTTGTAGTGCTGATCAGATGAGAGTCTGCGTCTGATTCTTTTGGTTTGTAGGGATGCTGGTGGAATCCGAAGAAGGTAGGAACATTAAGCTATTGTTTTTTTAAATCTGGTTTTTATTTCTATTTGGTGCCAACTGCACACGCAGATTGGATTGCTTGTCTGTTTAAATAGGTTTAAAAGTATTTTTGGTCGCTCTGCATGGCTTGATAGTTTTATTTTTAGCTCAGGCCTAGAATAACTTAAGGGGCTGGAATGATGATTTTCTTTGTGACAAAAGAAGCCGCATGGTCTGTCCTCCATTTTGTGTAAACCTCATGGATGTGGAAGGGGGAGGAGCAGCGGCCATTTTGGGAAGGTCAAATTTTTTTTCTTTTTCTGAATGCCTGATTTTCAGTTGACTCGGGAAATAATCAGCCATCCATTGTCAAAAAGAAATCATCATTTAATGAATTTTTAATGCATTTATTTAATCCATATCATAGTCAATCATAAGTGGTTCAGATAGAGTTTAATATAAGTTAATAGTAAAATGAATATTTGATTTAGGAAATACACAAATAAAACAAAGTTGTGGTTTTTTCTTTTTTCTTTTTTCCTCCCTTCAAGAGCCTGTTTAACTCTGCTACTTGTGAGATGGGCCATTGAAATGCAAATGAACCTGTGTAACTGGGTTTTGTTTGTTTTTTCTCTCCCAGCAGTGAAAGAAATCGCCTTCACAGATGGTTAAAAAGCACATTCATATGCAAATTAGAAGCACTGATTAGGGTCTCATAGATGTAATATCTATATGTGCGCACTTACATTAATGTATGTCATTAGATTAATTTAGAATTGCATTTTCACCTGTGTATTTTCACATCTCACTTTCCTGTTTGCCATTTATCATTGATAACGTGCTGAGAAAGATTTGTTGCTATTGGTAGTTAAAAGTAAAAATAATACGTAAAGGAGTAATTTGTAAAACACGCACATGGCTTTGCCTAAAGATACAAGGAAAGATCTGTGTGGTGCTCGGTAGATGATTACAGTTAAAGATCATTTACATTGATATAAACGTGTTAGTTGTATTTTTGTGGACGTGTCTGGCCTGTGTACACGTGTCCCTAGCAAAGGGCGGGACAAGCGTACGCGACGCAAGGGCTTACACACGTAGCGTATATTACACAACGGAGCGTATGGGTACGCCCACATAATACAAATCACACGATAGTATTGTTTTAGTAGGCGATACGGAAGCAACGCGATAATAGCACAAATTGATTTCAGTTTCCAAAATTTAGTTTAAATACCTTACTTTACTGTAATGCCTCTGGGGAGAGCTATCAGATTACGGGAAATGATTAGTTTTTTTCTGATCAGAAAACTATAGAATGATAGTGGGTTGAAAACGGTATGAGTGTATTGAACTCCTCTTGGTGAAGTCTTGGTGAAGTCTTGGTGAAATCTTGGTGAAGTAAATCTTGGTGAAGTCTTGGTGAATCACGGTCTAGGTGAATACGTGATGAGCACGGTCTAGGTGAAAACGTGCGTGCACGGTCTTGGTGAACAAGTGCGACGAAGTGTGATAAAGTTTTCGTGGTATTACGCTCCGGCTGTTTTGGAGCACAGTAGGGAGACTCCAATGATCCTACCATTTATAGGCAACAAGTGTCTATAAGTGGTACGATTGGACCGCACGGTTGTATGTGTGACCAATAACGCAACGTGATATGAGGTCGTATATTTAAATTGCCCTCATGCGTGTTGTAGGGAGCACATGCAAGCGTGATTTGTGTAAAATATAAAGGTAAGGAATTTTCGCTGGTAGGGCCTGCAACGATTACGTGGGTCTGCTAAAAGGGGCGGATTCGTTGTACTCGGAGCAGAAGAAGCTGGTGGAAGAGCTTGGAAAACTTCCACCGTAGACTTCTGTGTTTGGTGCATTTTAGGAAGTTTTTTTCTGTGTTAAAAAGGTCCACAATGGAAGCCAAGTGCACAACAGAGGGACGTTTTGCAGTCAGGGTTCAGACTGAAGAGGCTTGCAGACCCCGAGGGTCTGCTCGGTTAGTAATGTGGGGGAAGTATGGTCCCCACACTGAGACCTTTTGTGATGAATGGACACGAATGACTGTGGGGGATAAAGCACCATTTCCTGGGATAGGTAGTTTTGACTCAGAGGTATTGCATAATTTAAGGCGAAGGATCTGTCTCATAAAATCCGGGAAGCAACGAATTAAACATTATGATTGTTTACAAATATGGCAACAGGAAGGTGAGATACAAAGGGAATTAGCTTACACAGCTGACTCTCACTTTGGTAAGAAAAATATGGCAACAAGAGAGAGAGTGGTTACAGAGAATGGCACACTGGGGTATGATAAACATGCACTTAGCAACTGTATTATTGATTATAAGAATAATTGTAACAAATGTAACAATGATAAAAGTAAAACTGTTAAATGTACAACTGTTAACCCGTGCAAGTTGCACACCATGTTAAACTTCCCTCAGGATTACAAGCAAGAAAGTGAGTCCAGCACGATGTCGGCACCTTTTCCAGCAGCCATCATACAAGACATCCAGGTGGACGCGACCCAATCGGTAAAGGTAGTAGTCGAACCCCCTAACGGAGGGTCAGGTGAGGTCGTGTCCACAGGTATGTACGGTGTTATATATCACGCACAAACAAATGTACCTCATATTGTAGAGCCAACACAAGATGATGTAGTTGAACTTAACCCTGTCAGGGTGATCACAGTCCCATATGGACAGACTGACGCTCAGGGAGTCACTCCCGTCAGAGACATTGCTATGCATTGTCCCTGGTCCCGGATGGAATTGAGGACAATTATGTCTGAATTTCCTGATCCCAGGAGAGATCTAGCCGCATGTCAGAGCTTTATTAAAGAATTAGGTAACGCCGCAGAACCCACAAACAAAGATTGGCGGACATTGCTGAGGGCATGTTTACCCTCCAATGTCGACTCAGTGAAATTCATCGCTGTCTGTAAATTAGAGGAAGAGGTACCCCTTACGGATGCGTACAACCACGATAATGTAAAAAGAATCAATCTGCAATTAGGAGTATATTTCCCAACTATTGTCGAGTGGAACCAAATTTTCTCCATTAGACAAAAAGAAGGTGAAATGGCAGCGGAATATTTCCATCGAGCACTGCAGGAAATATCTAGATACACTGGGATCACGGACATCAAAACAAATGTACATCATAGGGAGGTAGCTGTGTCCGTATTAATGGACAGCTTAAAAGACACACTAAGAATCAGGGTACAAACCTCTCTACCTCACTGGAGAGGTATCTCGGTGGCTGCATTAAGAGAGTCCGCTATCGAGCATGACCGTAATATCCAAAGAACCAGGGAAGCACAGGGAGAGCAGTTGATGGTGATGAGCATCCAAGCACTAGAGGAGGCATCAAATCGACCAAAACCCCAGGCCCCTGGCACATGGAGGAAGCCAAGGGTTTGTTATCTTTGTAAAAGAGAAGGGCATTATGCCAGCAACTGTAACAGCCCACATAAAGTCAGACCCCCTAGACAAGAACACGAGCAGAGTTATGACACACGAAATTGTAATCAGGGATCATATAGGAAGAATTTTGAGCTACACCCATAAGTTGCAATCAGTAAAGTTAATCATTAGTCGTGACAGTAAACCTGAGGTTACAGTTAATGATATTGGGAGGTCAGTTCCTTGAAGATACAGGGACGGCCGGGTAAACTTTGTAATTTATCTGTAAATGTTTCTTTTTCCCCATCTCTGACGTTCATCGGCAGAACTCAAACATCACATAACTACTTGGTCTTTGCAGAAGTCTACCTAACCCCAGTGTGACCTACCGACATCGGTGTGTCCTGGCCAGGCACAAAAGGGTGAGTGTGGAAATACTGGTGGGGGAGACTGCGCAAAGATACCAATGGATGTGTTGGTGTGACAGCCTGATGGTGAACGGAAGATCTGACAATGTTTTTGTTTGTTGTTGTTTTATGTAACATATATATGAATTGTTCTCTCTCTCTTTTGTTTTTTTTTCTCATGTTTTCATGCTTTACAGATGGTATGTCACACATCAGTTAAACAAATGGTAATGCAAGATTTTTGCTCCTTACAGAAAGTTCGCAGATTTGGAAGGAATATTGTATCACCAGAATGTTCGTTTGGAAGACTGAGAGACAGCACCTTTGAGATGACGACAGAGCAAGAAGAACAACATGACAAAAGCATCGTAACATTTTTCTTTCCCCTCAAATTATTTTTTGTACCCCCATTACAAATTTCTCCTTCTCCTCCTGTAAGATGGACTTGCCCCAAGAGACTGTGATCCGGATTTTCCTGTTGACCATGTTTTCCTGTTGCCCATGTTGTTGACCAGAGCAGTCTGTTTCGGTGAGAGTACCATGGAGGTCGAGAAGGGATCGGGAATGGGTTCTGATGACCAGGATGGAGGCGTAGATTTCCAAGAGCAGCACAATCACCGAGTAAAGGCGAGTATCAGAAAACGATCTGATAGCATTGACAATAGAAGGAATTGTGAAGGATTGTTAGCTGAAGAGAACTGCATCTGTAGGCATTGTGACAATATAGTTGAGGATGGGTGCATCAAGAAATGTCAGTTCAGTTTTAATGTCCACATGGACCGACATCCATTGAGTGACTATCACTCCTTAGTGGGTAAAGTGTTAAACCAGACAGACTGTTGGGTATGCTCTCAAGTACCTCAAGGTCATAGCAAATCAGGACTAGTACCATTCCCTTTAACTGTAGGAGAGGTACTTGAGTTAAGTGGTGGGAGGCCGGTGGACAAGAGGTTTAATATCTCTAGTCCTCCTAGTTTGAAGCTCCACCAATATCATGTGGATAAGTCCTTAGTATGCTTTAACATTTCCAATCCCCGAAAGCCGGGAAATTGGGAAGTGTCATGGAGTAATCAAACCATGACATTTTCATATAGAGCCGATAGAATGCCCATAGACACAGAGCTTATACGCCAGATAGCCGACAGTGGAAAATATTTCCGGTATAGGTACACTCTAGGAAGTAGGACCATGCGAGTTGGAGAACTATCACCAGGATACTGTGCACATATCGTACAACCTGATACGTGTACTAGACAGATGGGAGAGTTAGGGTTAGGAGATTTCACATGGAAAATTTGTAACATGGTAATGTCACACTCCGTCCCATATGTTCTCCCCGATGATGCATATTTCATATGCGGGAGGAAGGCGTATAAGTGGCTTGCCCCAAACTCAGAGGGATTGTGTTACATTGGAAAAGTATTGCCTGAAGTAATGACTGTATCCCATATAAAAATGAAAGACATTCACCGCAGTGCCCAAGCTCCTTATACTCACACTCATTACGAGCACGTCGTTAAACGGCACCTGATAGAAAGAACAGAGCATCCGGCCTCTGACCTGATCCATGAATCCACCGGGATTCAAGTCCTACTCGCGTTAGATATCACTCGTACCGCCAGAGGAGTGTTAAACTATAGATATATATCTGCGCTAGCAAATTTGTTAGACAATATCACTGAAATGTATGACGACACATTCAGGTATACTGGGAGAGAGTTACAAGCCTACAAAACAGAACTGGTTCAGCATAGGATGATTCTCAATTACCTCACAGCTGTGACAGACGGGTATTGTGTTACCCTAGCAACTCAATATGGAATAAAGTGCTGCACGTACATTACAAACAGCACGGAGGACCCAGCCGAGGTCATAGACCAAAAGATGGATGACATTTTACAATTAAAGTGGGAGTTCCGAAGGAGACATAATCTCACTCTCGCTGCTGTGAGTAATGAGCTGACCGGTTGGGTGTCATGGTTGAACCCACGAAATTGGTTCTCTGGTTTAGGAGAATGGGCCCAAGGTATTATTATGGATGTAGGGAAATTTCTCTTGTGTATTCTGGGAGTCGTCATATTGGTTGGCCTGATATTTAGATGCGTTCGGATTTTAACGAAGTGTAAAGGTAATACCAGAGTGATGAGTCTGAGGAGCGAGGACACTGTAATAACAACAACAAATTTGATTTATGACCCAACGATAGAGACAATGTTGTGATGAAAATGTGATTCCACGGTCCGTTTCTTTCACCCGTTTCTCCTTTGTTTTCCTCCAAGGTACAAAGACATCCGCTTGGAAGAAGAATTTGACAACCTCTTTTATACAGACCATTGATGAACTATGCCACAAACCCCCAATATCCCTAGTGACTTTAACTTTTACGAAAGCCCAATACTTTAGAGACTGTAATTTTATGGACAATGGAACAGCTTTTGCTCGCTATTTACAACAAAAGCACCGAGAGACATCAGACAACATGTACATCAGACAAGACCTCAATCGGCGACTGTTTATTTAAACTCACATAGTTTACGACTGCATTTATAACGATTGTTTCTTAGCTTCATCTCTACAACCTCCAGGTAATGACACACATAGTCAACAGGGAATATAGACACATATATCAGCATTCACATGTCCCCCCCCCCCCCTTCATGTATCATCAACTAAATGTGCTCCCCCATTTGTTGCAACCAAAAGCCGAAAAGAGCTCGGTAAAGTTTGACAGCCCATCCACAGACCCTTAATACGGGATAAGAAGGATTCAAATGTATACTTCGCAATACCTCGAAGCTTGATTTAAAACACGTACGGCACGATGATACATGACCCCTCAAACATGGATCTCATACACACATGCTTTTACTATCTCACTAGGTCATACTTTTCCCACCTTCTCCTCTCCTCCCTTTACCCAATCATAAAAAGGTATTTACATGATGACATATATTTTTCTGTTTGAACTGTTTTAGGAAGTGGCAGTTATTGATGACTGCCAAAGGGTGGACTGTCAAAGTCGAAAAATATCATGCTTCACGTTGCCATATGTTAACCCCATGCGCTTGCCCGCTGCACGTGCACATTCTCTCCCGTGCGTGCGCATATTCGCAGTTGCGTAATGGAGCTTCTACGGCCGTGCGCATTGGCGCGTGGTATGCGCACTTACGGTAGAGTTTGTGTGCGTCTGGTGGGCGACTCGATCGTTACATAGTTAATCCGAATAGTATGTTTTATAGGTAATGGTCCCCTTAATAATAACTGTAAGTTTGTTTAGTATAACTGGTTCATGAACAAAGGAATTCCTCTTTGCATGATACGAAGGGTCAGATAGGGTCTGAGCGATGGTGTTTGGTACCTAACCGAAGAGTATTTTATTAGAAACAATCCGGTGCTGGTTAGGTAGAGATTAATTGCTCCTGCGTATAGTTATGTCTATAAATAGTTTATGGACATTTACTGTATTTGCGGTTCATTGTCCATGTGGTAGGAATCCTGAGATTCCCTCCCACCTGAGCAGTCTGGAATAGTCACAGCCCACCTGTTCAAACAAACCTATGACCTTTTGTTGTAATGTGAAGACAGATTCCTGTGTCCAATGAACAATGAGATATAGGTCCATTTGTAGTGTACTGTATGCAGTGTATATAAGGAACAGCCAGTTTGGGCCAGCTTAGTCTACTCTCCACAAAAGGTTTTCATCACTGACTAACTATGGAGCTGGTGACCAGGACTGCGCAGCGATCATTCCCCAGTGTGTAAGTTTTTCTCTGTAACCAACTTGTTCTATGTTTGTATTTGCCATACTCTCTCTCTCTGTTATTGTTAAACTGTTGTATATTGTATATGTGTAGTTATCATGTTTAGGTATTGATGTTAGTCTGTAGTGTATAAGATGTTAACTGTATTTTTCCTTTTTTTTACATAACTAAATCTCGTTAGTAAAGGTTTTGGAACCTCAGCAGGGTGTCTGTGTTTCTCTAGCTAGTACAAAGGGTTTCAATGTATCTCAATCACTCAAACAGCTTGCTTAAATATCCAGGTTAACCAGTGGTATATCATTGCAGTATCTCAATACTAAGACTTACAGTATAATCAGGCTCTGTGTTTAAAGTTTATAAAAGTACTGTCTGTGTGTACGCTCGCTGTGTGTATTCCATACACCCAGCGTAGCGTGTGTACGTAATTTGCGTACCACGTGCGAGGCCTTCATACGCAAATAGCGTACGGAGGGCGTAGCACGTGCACGTGGATTAGCGGCCATTACGGCTACACGGTATTAGTATATAGCTAATGTTAAAAGGTAGATAACGGACTCTATCATTGTAAACGAGGAACTGGAATCGACACTAGAGGATTAGGTGCTGGCGGATTGGAAGCTGGAACCGGAGTCCGAGATGTGGAAATGGCTGCGTGAAGAGAATCCAAACGAGTGGACATATTCTGCATGAACTGTACAATCTGTGCCTGCATGGCCTCCTGTTTATATAGACGAGACAGAATATCCACAGAGGCATCGCCCCCGGTAGCCTGCTCACTTGCCGGATCCATTGGGCCAGTGCTTACTGTCACGCTCGGCGTCAGTTGGGGTTCCGACAACCGAGTTTTGGCTGAAGGGACAGCTACCTGTGAGGAGAGTAAACGAGGTGGCTGAATGTAATTCCTCCTCATGGGGTGGAAGCCAAACTAAGTGTTAACGTTGGCCGGATGGCGTAAAGGAAAGGAGGACTTTGTAGGAAGATAGCTGTAGTTTTAATGAATAATGAGGCTGTACACGAATATTGGAGAAATAGAAGAAACTGGAAGAATTAGAGTCTATGGTTAAATGACTTGAAGAGTGAAGCTGAAGAACTCCGGTAAAGAAGAACTGAAGACTGTGTTTTATGATTAAAAGACTAGACTGGAGTACTTGGACTTTGAAGAACTGAAGACTGTGTTTTATGATTAAAAGACGAGGCTGAAGAACTTGGACTTTGAAGAAATGAAGACTGTGGTTTGTGATTGTAAGACGAGTCTGAAGAACTTGGACTTTGAAGATGTGAAGACTGTGGTTTGTGATTGAAAGACGAGGCTGAAGAACTTGGACTTTGAAGAAATGAAAACTGTGGTTTGCG
Organism: Pseudophryne corroboree; assembly: GCF_028390025.1. Classification (NCBI taxonomy): domain Eukaryota; kingdom Metazoa; phylum Chordata; class Amphibia; order Anura; family Myobatrachidae; genus Pseudophryne; species Pseudophryne corroboree. The sequence continues at coordinate 364,902,578 of NC_086447.1, forward strand.
ATTGAAAGATGAGGCTGAAGAACTTGGACTTTGAAGAAATGAAGATTGTGGTTTGTGATTGAAAGACGAGGCTGAATAACTTGGACTTTGAAGAAATTAAGATGTCTGCGGGAACCGCCGTTAGCACCTGGAGCTCCTCTACGACCTGGGACCCCGTGAGCGCTTCCACGAGTGGCAACGGACTTAGACAGCAGGACTGCAGCAGCGTTTAGGTTACCGATGGATGAGAGCAACCAGGACCAGGGAACCAGAAGTAACCTGGGAGCACAGAGCTGGAGAACCTTTCACAAGGAGATAACTTGAAGCACTGGCACTCTCCCTCTGTTAGGGTCTCCTGCCCTGTGCTGCCACGTCGTCATGGCAACCGGGAGACAAGTGCTAGTGGAGTAACCTGAGCGCAGCTGATACTCCGGTTCGGGTCTTTTGCTGTGCAGTGGTTATAGGCTCTGTGCACGGCAGGGGATCCGGTGCTGGTTTTTGTGCTCACAGTCTGTGAGGTCTGAGTGGGGCGTGGACAGCACCTGCTTTATAAGGCCTCTTTTCAGGGTAAGCAGATGCTGCTGAATCTCTGTTGGTTAGTCAGTTCATGAAAGTTAGCCAGTACTGTGTAGCTTTGTATTTGTTTGTTGCTTACTGCAAATAGGCCTGGGGATTTGGTATTACACTCTGCCAATCCAGACCTAGCAGTAAGACTGGAGTCAGTCGTTTAGCTTGCTGGGGTTCTGTTATTACTCTGTGAACTTAGCAAGTTTGCGGCTGTATTCTAACACTTGCCTGTCTAATCCTGTCTCACTGTGCTAGGTGTCAGGGGTCAGTTTAGTGGCAGTAAGCTTAAACCTGTGCACTGCAAGTGAGAATCAGGATTGTGGAGGCTCTCCTTGTGTCTATCATTCCATCTCTGACCAAGGAGTTTACTGCCACACCCGTTGGTAACCCTTTAGGGTTTTGCTGTTGCCCTTAGCAACAGCATTTCGGGTTCGCTACGTATTAAAACACAACATCTTGCTTTTTACATCTGAGCAGTTCTAATACAAGGGAGTTACCCAGTTCCTTAGCCTCTGGGCTTCTCTGTTCACTGTGTGTGTATTTTGTTACCCTATCACCTTCTGTGTACGTTATGTCATATTCCCCAGTTTGTCTGTGAGTCCATTTGTTTTGCATAACAGTTCAAACACCAGTACATTCCTGCAGACACTGGAGTGCATAACAGTTCTGACACTAGTACTTTCCTGCAGGCACTGGTGTGCATAACATATTCAGCAGCCTAATACTCCTGTTGAAATTTTGTGGGAATATGGAGCATACCCCTCAAAATACGTTGCAACAGGTGGTCGATCAGGTGCAGGTCCTGACTCGGCAATTTAATGATTTGTCCATTAAAATGCACACCTCCCAGGCTGCTGGCGGAGCTCCCGCAGCAGCAGCACCTGCAGGGGTTAAGGAGCCGAAAGTAAATCTCCCGGATCGTTTTTCTGGAGATCGCTCGCAGTTCTTTTGTTTCAAGGAGAGCTGCAAGCTATACTTCCGGCTTAGGCCTCAGTCTTCTGGGTCGGAGATTCAGCGGGTGGGCATAGTGATTTCCTTGCTACAAGGAGACCCACAGGTCTGGGCATATGGGTTGCAGCCTGACTGTCCGTCGCTTAAAAGTGTTGATGCTTTTTTTACGGCACTGGGCATGTTGTATGATGACCCTGACAAGACGGCCTCAGCCGAGGCTCAGATTTCGATCCTTAAGCAAGGGCGAAGGCCAGTTGAGGTTTACTGTACGGAGTTTCGGAGGTTGGCCCATGATACCCAGTGGAATGACCCAGCCCTGAGACACCAGTACCGAAGAGGTCTTTCTAACCAGATAAAGGACCAACTGGTACAATATCCCTTGCCTGATAGCTTGGATCAGCTCATGCAGTTATCCATCCGGGTGGATAGACGGCTGAGAGAGCGTAGGCTTGAAAGGGAGACTGAGATTTCCTTCCTTCCCAAGGGAACCTCAGACTCTGAGGAATTTTCTGAGGAGCCTATGCAGATTGGGGCTACCCGCCTCTCCTCGCGTGAGAAGACGCGGAGGAGACAGCAGGGGTTGTGTTTGTACTGTGGGAATAAAGGTCATGTGGTAGTATCATGCCCAGAAAAGCCGGAAAACTTCAGGGCCTGAGGGTGATGGGAAATATCCTGTCAGGCCAGAAGTCAGAATTTCCCAAGAAGACTTTTATCATTCCGGTGACCTTGAAGATCCTCGGTCAAACTGTCAAGACTGAGGCCTTTGTGGACAGTGGGGCCGACGGGGTTTTTATGGACCGCCAATTCGCCCTAAAACACTCTGTTCACTTAGTACCCTTGGCATCGGAAATTGAGATTTGTGGGTTAAACGGGGAACCATTATCCCAAGGTAAAATTACCTCTTGCACTAGCCAGATTTCTTTGTTTATTGGAGCCACACACTCTGAAAAATTGTCCTTTTATGTGACTGTCTGTACTTTTGCCCCATTGGTGTTGGGGTTACCCTGGTTAAGGGCCCACAATCCTCAATTTGACTGGGTCTCTGGGGAGATTCTTAGTTGGGGTACTGATTGTTTCAGGAGTTGCTTGAGCCTTCCAGTCAGGCTCTCGCAGCTAAGTTTGCCAGGATTGCCAGGGTGTTATGCAGATTTTGCGGACGTGTTCTCCAAAAAAGTTGCAGAGGTACTACCTCCCCATCGCCCCTATGACTGTGCCATTGATTTGTTGCCAAATGCTAAGCTTCCCAAGAGCAGGTTGTACTCCCTGTCACGTCCTGAGACTCAGGCTATGGCAGAGTACATTCAGGAGAACTTGGCTAAGGGATTTATCAGACCTTCACAGTCTCCAGTTGGGTCGGGGTTCTTCTTCGTGGGTAAAAAGGACGGTTCGTTGCGACCCTGCATCGACTTCAGGGAATTGAACCGTATCACGATTAAAAACTCATACCCACTGCCTCTCATTTCGGTCTTGTTTGACCAGCTTCGTACTGCCACCATTTTTTCTAAGATTGTACGCACCGCGTAGGTCAATCTAATCCGAATAAGAGAGGGGGATGAATGGAAGACTGCCTTTAATACCCACTCAGGGCATTATGAATATTTGGTGATGCCTTTTGGGCTCTGTAATGCCCCGGCAGTCTTCCAGGATTTCATGAATGATGTGCTCAGGGAATATTTGGATAGATTCTTAGTTGTATACTTAGATGACATCCTAATCTTCTCCCATTCCCTGGAGGAACATCGGAAGCATGTACGCTTAGTCCTCCAGAAACTCAGAGACCACCGGCTTGGGGCGAAGCTGGAGAAGTGCGAATTTGAAGTTCAGCAAATCGCATTTCTAGGATATATTATCTCCCCAGAAGGTTTCCAAATGGAGGGTTCCAAGGTACAGGCAGTCCTGGATTGGGTGCAGCCCACTAGTTTGAAGGCGCTTCAGCGTTTCCTGGGCTTTGCGAATTTTTATAGACGATTTATCGCTGGATTTTCGTCTATAGTGGCGCCCTTGGTGGCACTCACTAAGAAAGGGGCGGATGTTGCTCACTGGTCTTGTGAGGCTAAAGCGGCTTTTGCCCGTCTCAAAAGGGCATTTGTTTCGGCCAAGGTGCTGCGACACCCAGATCCAGAGCGTCCTTTTGTGGTGGAGGTGGATGCCTCTGAGATGGGTATTGGGGCAGTGCTTTCTCAGATGGGAGTGTCTGATAATCGCCTTCATCCCTGTGCTTACTTTTCCCGTAAATTTTCGCCTGCCGAGATGAATTATGACGTGGGTAACCGGGAATTGTTGGCTATTAAGGATGCACTCGAGGAGTGGAGACACTGGCTTGAGGGGGCTAAGTTTGTGGTCTCAATTCTCACTGACCATAAGAATCTGGCATATTTAGAGTCAGCGAAGCGTCTCAATGCCAGGCAGGCACGATGGGCTTTGTTTTTTGCTCGCTTTAATTTTTTGATAACATATCGCCCTGGGTCAAAAAACATCAAGGCTGATGCGCTCTCGCTGAGTTTTGCTCCAATCCAGGAGACCACCGAGGAGCCGTTGCCCATTGTTTCCCCATCATGTATTAAAGTGGGCATTACCCAGGACCTCTTATCATTAGTCCTTAGAGCACAGGAGCAGGCTCCTCCAGACCTTCCGGTAGGTCTTTTGTTTGTGCCTCCTAGGTTAAGACAGCGAGTGTTCCTGGAATTCCATGCCAAGAAGTCGGCAGGTCACCCGGGTATTGCCAGAACTCGGGAGTTGCTATCTAGGGCGGTGTGGTGGCCCTCGGTGGCTAAGGATGTGGATCAGTGGGTTCGGGCATGTGACATCTGTGCCCGAAATAAGACTCCTAGAGGGGTTCCTGTTGGCCCATTACATCCACTCTCTATCCCATCTAAGCCATGGACCCACATTTCAATGGATTTTGTGGTGGACTTGCCCAAATCCTCGGGGATGACAGCCATCTGGGTTGTCGTTGACAGGTTTTCGAAGATGGCGCACTTCGTTCCACTGGTTGGGCTGCCATCAGCCAGACGCCTGTCTGAATTATTTATGCTGCATGTTGTGCGTCTCCACGGGTTGCCACTTGATGTGGTCTCTGTCCGCGGATCTCAGTTTGTGGCCAAATTCTGGAGGGCATTTTGTTCCGATCTCCAGATTTCTGTCAGCTTGTCGTCAGGCTACCATCCGCAGTCTAATGGGCAGACTGAAAGGGTGAACCAGTCCTTGGAGCAGTTCCTCAGGTGTTATGTCTCCAAGTGTCAGACTGACTGGGTTGCTCATCTGTCCATGGCGGAGTTTGCCTATAACAACGCGGCTCACTCTGCTACAGGGATCTCTCCCTTCCTTTGTGTGTATGGGCATCATCCTAAGGCCAATTCTTTTGACCCCCTGGACTCCACGCCTGGTGGTTCCTCTGTGGTTTCGGTCCTTAGAGGTATTTGGCGGAAAGTGAAGAAAGCCCTTGTGTCTGTGTCATTAGTGACCAAAAGGGTTTTTGATAAGCGGAAAAGACCCTGCAGCTTCAAATTAGGAGACTTCGTCTGGTTGTCTACCAAGAATTTGAAGTTGAGACAGCCATCTCATAAGTTAGGGCCCCGGTTCATCGTTCATCGGCCCTTATAAGATCACCAGGGTTATCAATCCGGTGGCATTTCAGTTAGATCTGCCCCGTTCTTTGGGTATCAATAAAACATTTCATTGTTCCCTTTTAAAACGGGCGATTAGTAATCCTTCTTCCAGTGGAAGACCTTCCCCTCTTCTGATACATGGCCAGAGGGAGTTTGTTGTTGAAAGGATTCTTGACTCCAAGGTGGTTCGGGGTCGGCTGTCATTTTTGGTGCACTGGAAGGGGTATGGCCCGGAGGAGCGGTCGTGGGTGCGCTGTTGTGATCTTCATGCCCCCAGACTGATACGCTCTTTCTTCTCGCAGTTCCCCGATAAACCCGGTGGTAGGGGTTCTTTGACCCCTCGTCAGAGGGGGGGTACTGTTAGGGTCTCCTGCCCTGTGCTGCCACGTCGTCATGGCAACCGGGAGACAAGTGCTAGTGGAGTAACCTGAGCGCAGCTGATACTCCGGTTCGGGTCTTTTGCTGTGCAGTGGTTATAGGCTCTGTGCACGGCAGGGGATCCGGTGCTGGTTTTTGTGCTCACAGTCTGTGAGGTCTGAGTGGGGCGTGGACAGCACCTGCTTTATAAGGCCTCTTTTCAGGGTAAGCAGATGCTGCTGAATCTCTGTTGGTTAGTCAGTTCATGAAAGTTAGCCAGTACTGTGTAGCTTTGTATTTGTTTGTTGCTTACTGCAAATAGGCCTGGGGATTTGGTATTACACTCTGCCAATCCAGACCTAGCAGTAAGACTGGAGTCAGTCGTTTAGCTTGCTGGGGTTCTGTTATTACTCTGTGAACTTAGCAAGTTTGCGGCTGTATTCTAACACTTGCCTGTCTAATCCTGTCTCACTGTGCTAGGTGTCAGGGGTCAGTTTAGTGGCAGTAAGCTTAAACCTGTGCACTGCAAGTGAGAATCAGGATTGTGGAGGCTCTCCTTGTGTCTATCATTCCATCTCTGACCAAGGAGTTTACTGCCACACCCGTTGGTAACCCTTTAGGGTTTTGCTGTTGCCCTTAGCAACATCATTTCGGGTTCTCTACGTATTAAAACACAACATCTTGCTTTTTACATCTGAGCAGTTCTAATACAAGGGAGATACCCAGTTCCTTAGCCTCTGGGCTTCTCTGTTCACTGTGTGTGTATTTTGTTACCCTATCACCTTCTGTGTACGTTATGTCATATTCCCCAGTTTGTCTGTGAGTCCATTTGTTTTGCATAACAGTTCAAACACCAGTACATTCCTGCAGACACTGGAGTGCATAACAGTTCTGACACTAGTACTTTCCTGCAGGCACTGGTGTGCATAACACCCTCTGAGCAAGCCCCCTTTTGTAAGGGGAGAACACGCAGGATTGGCTGGACACAGATTGGGGACTTCATTGGTAATACTCTGGTCTCCAACATGGCTGCCCCCAGCACAGGAGACATACTTAGCTGTTAGCATACAGCTTTAGCCAGCTTCTGTCTCTGACACACTATACTGTGTCACCACTAGAGTACCTTACCACAGGGATCCCCGCCGCAGCACCCAGCTCTCCAGACCCTCGGCCCCAGGCCCTTGGCAGCCACACATCCGTCCAGTAGGACCTGCCGCCGCAGCCGCGCCAACCAGCGGGAAGGTAACCCGCGGGAGCACCCGCCTGAGGTAAGGCTCCGGAGCCTGACAGTTTTGCACATTAGTGTGCTTTTTGTTTTGATAACAAACCTGAATAACCTCCTTATTTTGAGTCAACCAGTGTCACATACTGGGGCTGATTCTGACTTAGATGCAGTGCCAATGATGTCGTAAATTAACGATTCTTTGCAACTGCCAAACATACACAAGCCCCTTCTGGGAGCATGCTGTGCTTAGTACTTTAGTTTTCATCTGCCACTGCAGGACACACCCCTAGGTGGCAATAGATATACAAATAGGTGAAGCTAGATACACCCTTTGGGTGGAGCATGATACACCCCCTCAACAGCGCACTTCGATTGGCATGGCGCATTCTACTCTCAACTGTAATCTCCCGGAAACTAGCTTTGAAAAGTAGAGTACGGGACAAAGTAATGATGTAATAAGTGACAAATGCCCATGTTGATGAGAATTTCCCTTTTAGAGATATGTATCACATAAGCATTATAATACAGATAAAGCCAATTTATACAACCCACATTTTTGTTAAATGTCAGGCATTTTCTGATGAAAGGCACCATCAGCCTTCGCCACATAGATATTAGACACAGTAATGAAAGGTCACTGTCGAAGTCGGAAAATATTACAGTACACACATCACGTACAAACACCACATAGATGGCCTCCGTGCGCGTACTTATTCGGCCGTGTGTGCACATATTCGCAAATTGCGTATGGTCGCTCACGCGGTCGTGCGTGTTAGCACGTGGTATGAGTAATTACGGAGGCATTTGTACTCGCATGGAAAAGCCACAAAAACATATCATATATTTAATCCACATATTGCATAAATCACCCACTGTCTGCTCTATCCGTCTAATAGCATGAAGATGGGTAGCACATAAATTATCCTCCCAGAGACTCAAATACAATGTACCAGATGGCCTTATTTACACAAAGCATTGAAATCCTATGAAAAAGGCAAATGCCTTTGGTTACCCCTATTGTTCTAGAAGTAGTCCAGTATCTGTCGAAGACAATAAATACTGAATTGTCATTGTCTTATCTGAAGACAGGACAAACAAGAAAGACAATATCCAGGAACCCAGGTTGACTGAAGAGAAACTCAATTAGCAATAGCTAACAAAATTACAAACCAGACATTTAGAAGTCTGAGGTACCATTCATAGTCTAAACTCTTGGAGATATATATATATATATATATATATAAAACCAGAAAAAAGAGGCGGCACTCGGAGACTTAAAAGTGCAAATCAAAATTGTATTCCCACAAAAGAGAACTAACGTTTCGGGGTCACAATACCCCTTTGTCAAAGTGAACAAGTGTGTATAGAAACAAAAGCGTACCTTAAATAACCAAGAATCCCGCTCAGTGAGCCGACGCTGTCCCGGCCGCGCTGGCTGTGCGCTTCGCTTCCGGTCCTGCTAAGATGACGTCATTCACATCGCGTCTGGTTGCCGAGGTAACTTTAGACGCCAGGCGGCCCGGATACAGCGCTGCATAAAGGAAAAAAGTGCAACTTACAGACAGTACCCTACTACCAAAACAATAAACAGTAAGACTAGATGCAGGCATTACTGAGACCTCAACCAGGGATGTAATAATAAAATCACTATTTTTGAGAGCGCCTACTAGTTATTAATTAAGGGTGCTCAAGCGCTGCTCCTTAGGTCCGGGATAATGGGAATACCAGGGGTCCACCATTCTATAGGGGTGAGTACTGAAGTCACACATAAAGTACGGTTCAGGAGTGGATCCTAGTACATGTATTGGATCGTGGATCTGGCTGAGGTTTCAGTAATGGAGCGGAAAACGCATTCCCTATATATAGAAGGGGAAAGAATCGTGCATACAGTAGATATAGGCATAAAAAGACAGAGAATAAAAGCCACTATTTAAAGATATTAAGACTCAATTTTCATTGAGACCACAAGGGCTGGTGGTTCCAAGCTCAAAGATCCATCTGGTCTCGAGCCGTAGTAGTCTTCCATCTCTGTCACAACCTCTAATGTGTCTGGGGACATGGTCGATAATGAGGTGTTTCAAATCTTTCATGGTGTGGCCGGCAGTTGCAAAGTGTCTGGCCACCGGTTGTTCAGAAGTCTTGCCCTGCAGTGCTTGTTTAATGGCTGAACGATGGAGGGCCATCCTCTCCCGGCACGTTCTGATGGACTTCCCTACATAATGCAGGTTGCACGGACATTTAATGATGTATATAATGTGAGTGGTAGTGCATGTGAGAACATGCTTGATGTTGTAGATTTTGTCACGGTGAGGATGCTTGAAGCTCGAGCCAGTAATCATGTGCTCGCATGTCGTGCATTTAATGCATTTGTAGCAGCCCGGTTTCTTCTCCAAAAATACCGGTTCTGGCCGTCTTTGTCGATCTAACTCGGCCTGAAAACCCGTGACATCAGAATGGACTACTGTGTCCTTAAGATTCCTGCCTCTTTGATAACACATCATAGGTCTTTTTCCATTCAACGAGGAAAGTGATTTATCTGAGGCCACTATAGGCCATAAGGCTCTAGTAGCCCTTTGTACTACTGGACTCGAGGTGTTATATCTTGTAAGAAATGGTATAACAGTGTCTTGTTGTTTAAGCTTAGAGGTTAAAAGCAACTCTCTGGGAATCTTCATCACTTCCTCCTTATGCTTAAGGAGGAGTCGCCTGTTGTATCCTCTTTCCATGAATTTAGACACCATTTTATCCAGTTCTTGCTCCAAAGTGCTACGGTCACTGATGATGCGGGATACCCTAATCATTTGGGACCGTGAAAGGCCCTCCTTCAGGGGTCTTGGATGGTGGCTGCTGGCTTTGAGGAGGGTGTTTTTGTCTGTAGGTTTGCAGTAAAGGCTGGTATGCAAAGCCCCATTAGTGATAGTTATTTGAACATCCAGATAATTCAAGGTGCTTGTACTGGTCTGGAATGTGTATTTAATACTGGAAGCCCTTGAGTTGATGGACAACATGAGTGCATTGAAACGATCCACATCTCCTGTCCACAAGATGAACAAGTCATCTATAAACCGTGTGAACAGGAGGATTTGGGCAGCTACGGTCTCATCTTTGAAGAAAGCTTCAAACTCCTGCTGGAACATAAAGATGTTAGCAAATGATGGGGAGACATTGCTCCCCATCGCACACCCCATTCTCTGTCGGTAAAATTTACCATTGAAGAGGAAGTAGTTCTTCTCAAGTGTGATAAGCAAAAGGGACAAAAAAAGAGAAAGGTCAAGGGACTCCATCCTTTCGTTTCTCAGAAAATCTTCCATGGCTGACAAACCAGCCTCATGAGGGATACTTGTATACAGGCTGACTACATCCACAACACAAATCAAAGTACCTGCCGGGACTTGCTTGATTTCCATCAGTCGATTGATAAAGCAGGTGGTATCCTTGATAAAGTTCTTATGTTTAAGAATCAATGGCTGCAAAATGCTATCCAGGAATATCGACACTGGTTGGAAGATAGAATCACGCGCTGCTATTATGGGCCTTCCAGGAGGTGCTTGGAGGTTCTTGTGGACTTTAGGGACAGTAAACAGGATGGGTACCAGAGGATGCTCCTGCTTCAGAGCTTTGTACAACTATGAGGTTAAAGTGCCTTGCTGTTTTGCATTATCTAAAATGACCAGTAAGGCCTTCTGGTATTCAGAAGTTGGGTCCTGTTGTAATTCTTCATATGTGTCCGTATTGTTCAACTGGCTATCACAACTGGCTATCACACTTGAGAAGAACTACTTCCTCTTCAATGGTAAATTTTACCGACAGAGAATGGGGTGTGCGATGGGGAGCAATGTCTCCCCATCATTTGCTAACATCTTTATGTTCCAGGAGGAGTTTGAAGCTTTCTTCAAAGATGAGACCGTAGCTGCCCAAATCCTCCTGTTCACACGGTTTATAGATGACTTGTTCATCTTGTGGACAGGAGGTGTGGATCATGTTGTCCATCAACTCAAGGGCTTCCAGTATTAAATACACATTCCAGACCAGTACAAGCACCTTGAATTATCTGGATGTTCAAATAACTATCACTAATGGGGCTTTGCATACCAGCCTTTACTGCAAACCTACAGACAAAAACACCCTCCTCAAAGCCAGCAGCCACCATCCAAGACCCCTGAAGGAGGGCCTTCCACGGTCCCAAATGATTAGGGTATCCCGCATCATCAGTGACCGTAGCACTTTGGAGCAAGAACTGGATAAAATGGTGTCTAAATTCATGGAAAGAGGATACAACAGGCGACTCCTCCTTAAGCATAAGGAGGAAGTGATGAAGATTCCCAGAGAGTTGCTTTTAACCTCTAAGCTTAAACAACAAGACTCTGTTATACCATTTCTTACAAGATATAACACCTCGAGTCCAGTAGTACAAAGGGCTACTAGAGCCTTATGGCCTATAGTGGCCTCAGATAAATCACTTTCCTCGTTGAATGGAAAAAGACCTATGATGTGTTATCAAAGAGGCAGGAATCTTAAGGACACAGTAGTCCATTCTGATGTCACGGGTTTTCAGGCCGAGTTAGATCGACAAAGATGGCCAGAACCGGTATTTTTGGAGAAGAAACCGGGCTGCTACAAATGCATTAAATGCACGACATGCGAGCACATGATTACTGGCTCGAGCTTCAAGCATCCTCACCGTGACAAAATCTACAACATCAAGCATGTTCTCACATGCACTACCACTCACATTATATACATCATTAAATGTCCGTGCAACCTGCATTATGTAGGGAAGTCCATCAGAACGTGCCGGGAGAGGATGGCCCTCCATCGTTCAGCCATTAAACAAGCACTGCAGGGCAAGACTTCTGAACAACCGGTGGCCAGACACTTTGCAACTGCCGGCCACATTATGAAAGATTTGAAACACCTCATTATCGACCATGTCCCCAGACACATTAGAGGTGGTGACAGAGATGGAAGACTACTACGGCTCGAGACCAGATGGATCTTTGAGCTTGGAACCACCAGCCCTTATGGTCTCAATGAAAAATTGAGTCTTAATATCTTTAAATAGTAGCTTTTATTCTCTGGCTTTTTATGCCTATATCTACTGTATGCACGATTCTTTCCCCTTCTATATATAGGGGATGCGTTTTCCGCTCCATTACTGAAACCTCAGCCAGATCCACGATCCAATACATGTACTAGGATCCACTCCTGAACCGTACTTTATGTGTGACTTCAGTACTCACCCCTATAGAATGGTGGACCCCTGGTATTCCCATTATCCCGGGCCTAAGGAGCAGCGCTTGAGCACCCTTAATTAATAACTAGTAGGCGCTCTCAAAAATAGTGATTTTATTATTACATCCCTGGTTGAGGTCTCAGTAATGCCTGCATCTAGTCTTACTGTTTATTGTTTTGGTAGTAGGGTACTGTCTGTAAGTTGCACTTTTTTCCTTTATGCAGCGCTGTATCCGGGCCGCCTGGCGTCTAAAGTTACTTCGGCAACCAGACGCGATGTGAATGACGTCATCTTAGCAGGACCGGAAGCGAAGTGCACAGCCAGCGCGGCCGGGACAGCGTCGGCTCACTGAGCGGGATTCTTGGTTATTTAAGGTACGCTTTTGTTTCTATACACACTTGTTCACTTTGACAAAGGGGTATTGTGACCCCGAAACGTTAGTTCTCTTTTGTGGGTATACAATTTTGATTTGCACTTTTAAGTCTCCGAGTGCCGCCTCTTTTTTCTGGTTGTGGATTTTACCTGGAGGGCACCGGAGCCTGTATACGGAGGATAGTGGGAGTGCCGGTCCGCTTGGACTGTATATATATATATATATATATATATATATGATTCCTAACAAATTGTAAAAGCCGGAGTGTGTGTGTAGGCGTATATATATATATATATATATATATATATATATATGTGTATATAGATATATATGGATATATGTATATCTTGAGGATGGAAATAGATAATCATATCATGTGGGGAATCACATTGTTCAGGGTCACGTAAACATTAATCTGGTGGGTATAAGAATATTATCATATATTGCAACATTAAGTTATTAATAATACCAGATTTATGTATGATTAATGTGATGGGTTTAACTGGTCATGGGGTGGGAACTCAGATGCAAACAACAGAAATCACATCTCAAGTCTTAGCCATCGCCCACCTCTTGAGCTGACCAATGATCCCCGGTGCACAGGATATGTCCCACCCCCGAACCAATGGAAGAAGAGCACACAGTGTCTATTGTATTATGTTTTGATCCACTGTATAAAAAGCCAGCTGCAGGCCAGGTCACTATCACAGACTCTGAAGGTCATCTACCTTGATGACTGAGGTCCAGACTGGGAAGCGCAGGCGAAACTAAAACATATGTACCATTGACTGTAGCCATTTTTCTATTGTATTGTATTGTATTGTATTGTTATTGTAACCCCCTTTCAGTAATTATATGTTGGTATGTCGGAACCCGGCATTTTAAATACAATCTGGTGTCGTGTCTCCTTTCCCTGCTAAGATTATAAGTGTATTTCAGTCACACATGTAGCTACTAAGTGCTCATAGCATGTCTCTGGGTGTGTACGCACTGCATGTACTTTGTACGGCCAGCGCGGCGTTAGTACGCAAACTATGTACACGGTACGGGGCTTTGTACGCTAATGGTGTAAAAAGTACATAGGCTAAGGATTGATTACTGCAGCTGCAGCGGCTCAATTTAAAGTGTATTGAATGTGTTTTTTAAAGTGTTGCTTTTAGTCCTGTGTGTAAATCAATGTTTACAATTGGGGGCTCCTCCGGTTTTTCACATGCTCACAGCCTAGCAGGTCATAGCAGACTTAATCTATCAGCAAAGGGTGGAAAGTTATCTTACGTAACCTTTTCCTGGTTGGTGGATGTTCTAAAAAACCCTATTTGTGTGCTGTTAGATTGCGTCTGCTCTGTCTGGTCTGCAGAGGTGCTGATAGAGCCCGTAAACAGGAAAAAAGCTATTTAAAAATATGTGTAATTTTTTTTGGCGCCAAAAGTGTACACAAAGGGCACCGATACTTTGCATACCCTTTCATATTGTTCTGCCACAAGGTTTAGATTGCTAGATTCATTTAAATCTGTGTGAAATCGGATACATTTGTTGCTATATAGTTAAATTTGAAATAAAAGTATTTAAGGAAGTAAGTGTAAAGACACAAACGCAGGTCTGGCCCAGTCATAAAGGGTTACACAGAACAAGTTATGTCTAGTGGGCAATAGTAGTTAGTATGGCTCACATTTATAGAGTTGTGTGATTTGTTTTATTGCGTACGCACATTGGTACACGTGGTACGGAACGTGAGGACAGCGTACAAAAACGTACACGTGGCGCAAGGCCGCACACATGGCATAGGGGTATGCACGGTTGCGTAATTACACAAGCTTGTGTAGGGTTGTGTGCAAATAATAAAACCACACTATATTTGATCAATTAACGTGGGATAGTAGCCATGCTACAATAGCACATAACTATCCGGTTTAAAAGCAGATTAGTATAAGACTTTTGTTTAAACTGTATTGCCTCTGGGGGAAAAGCTGCCGATCAGAACGAGTGGAAATTTTCTGTACAGAAAAACAAGGTGTATTTGAGTGAGTGAAAGCGGAGTGAGTGGAGCTGAACTCGGTTACTACGTGGTCTAGGTGATATTCTGGAATGGTAACACTGGGTTAGTAGAGGCCCGGTGGTGTAGGGTTCGCTACCTTGCGTGATTAGAACTAGGTGGTCTAGGTGATCTGAAGTGGTCTAGGTGTCCCATACAACTAGGTGATCTCTAGGTGTTTCAGGTGATCTACAGCAATCCTAGGGCATATAGATAACTAGTATCTATAGGCTGTGCGATTGCATTGCATGTCCGTGTGTTCTACACAGCACAACGTGATACCATTGTGTCATATGCGCTGTGGAAAAGCAGACGTGATTGTATAGACAAAGGGGTTTTTCTTTGATAACGTTGGGAAATCTCCCTGGTGGGCTTCCACTGGAAAGGGTGAATAATAGTTATCTAATTTCTCTGTTTTTCACCGTACAAAAATATTCCAGTAAAAAGATACCGAAAAGGAATTTTTCGCTGCCTCTTTCAGGAAAATATTCCAACAGAACCTCCACCGAAAGAAATTACGGTGCTGTAAGGTCTGATAGGAGCCCTAAGTTGGGTACATTGCGATCCGCTATCCACAGTGTATCGTTGTACTGGCCAGTGTGGGCGAGAGCGAGTGGAAGGCACTCGGAGATACTTCCACCGTCTACTTGCATTGAGTATTTTGGTATTTGTGGGAATTTTTAGTTATTAAAAAGACCCACAAATATGGGAGCCAGTTGCTCAAGTGAGAGATGTTTGTGCAGGGTCCAGGCTGAAGAAGAAAGACCAAAAGGGTTAGCAAGGTTTATCATGTGTGAAAAATATGTTTTTTTTTGCAATGAGTGGGTACGTATGACTGACAAAGATAGGGTATCACTCCCTAGGGTGGGCAGCATTGAACCAGAGGTACTGCAGAATGTAGGTAGTAAAATATGTCTGATTAAATCCAGAAAACAAAGGATTAGATATAACGATTGTTTAAACCTGCGGCAACAGGCAACAAGAGGGGTGGTGCAAAGGGAACAAACTCGCAAAGCAAGTTCCAAACTTAGCAGGAATGAGGGCACGGACACACCATTATCGACACAGGTCGAAGGGGAAGAGATGGCTACAGTCAATGGCATATCTGTAAATGATAGTAGAATGCAAGAGAAATGTATTAACCCTAGTTTTTGCAAGTTGTATCCTGTTTTGAAGTCTCTCCAAGGTTATAGGTCACAGGAAGATGAAGGACCCAGCCAAATCGCAGCTCTCATTCAGGCAGTCACCTTGCAGGAAACTCAAGTGGGGCCTGTCCATCCAGTTAGAGCAGTAACAATATTCCCCACTGAAAGAACTGGTGAGGTCACAGCTACCGGTAAGTGTGAGACGGGTCATTGCACAGAGACAACAACACCTTACAGTAAACAGATTAGGAACAGAATGGTAGGATTACATCCTGTCTTGGAAATAGTAACTCCCAATGGGGGAACTGATAGTCAGGGAGAAATCCTCACCAGGAATAATGCAATCTATTGCCCGTGGTCCAGAGCTGAGCTGTGGTCAATCATTTCAGAATTCCCCGATCCCCGGAAGCATTTAGCCAGATGTCAGAAGTTTATCAGAGATCTGGGTAATGCTCATGAACCAGCTAACAAAGATTTGCGGATATTTTTGAAAGCGTGCCTACCCCCTAATATTGACACCCAAAAATGTATCACTGATTGTAAATTAGAGTCGGATGGTCCTATGACTGACGAACACAATCAAGAGAACGTGGAGCGAGTTAACATGCAACTAGAGTTGTATTTCCCCACTACTGTTAAGTGGAGAAGAATTTTCTCCGTAAATCAGAGGGAAAATGAAATGACATCTGAATATTTCCTTCTGGCTCTGCAAATAATGGATAGATACATTGGGGTATCGGATATAGGGAACGATGCAAATTACAGGGAGGTGGCTGTCTCTGTGCTAATGGACGGGCTCAATAAGACAGTAAGGGACAGGGTACAAACATAATTGCCTAATTGGAGAGGGGTCACAGTAGCTCATCTTAGAGAGTGCGCAATTAAACACCACAAGAATATTTCTAGGCGCAGAGAACAACAGGAGGAGAAGCTGATGACAGTAAGTCTACAGGCTCTTGCAGCAAAGCCTCATCAGCCTAAACCCCTAAACCCTGGTAGTAGGAAAAGACCGAGAATATGTTACACTTGTAGGAAGGAAGGGCATTTTGCCAGAGATTGTAGGTATAGTAGAACACATAGTCAATATAGACCGCTAGACAGAGAAAACAAGTCACATTATTAAACACATAGACGGGATCAAGGGACATATAGTAAGGAATCACGAGCCATATAGAAAACACAGATTCGGTTAATGGGAAGAACTTTACCCTTGTTGACAAAACTTGCTGGGGTTAAGATGAGGCCTCTAAACTTTTGCTTCTTTCTCTAGCAGAAATGGCCCCTGAATAACTTAACAGGAGTTTTGTTAGAGATGGTATACATATAGCGTGCTCCCGCCCAGGAAGTACAAAGTTTGTTGGATACCCACGAAGACTAATGTTGCATTTCACGGTTCTAGATGCATGTCCATCACAGGTAGAGGAAATTATCTCACAGATACCGGGTTCCCTATGAATTTAGGATGGACAGGACACTGGATTGCTGGCTGGGAAAGTCCCAGTAGAGATACGACACACAGATAAAAAAATTTAAGGGGAGCAGACCTAGTAGAAAAATCATTCCCTGTGGTGCCCAATCCAGTTGTCAAATTTTATAATATCCTCTTTGCCTCTACAAACTTATTTGTTACTAACCTCTATGTGATTTTTCTTCAAAGTTTCCCCTCATCCCTTACGTTCACCGACAGGAGGGTACAATACATGGATCTGATTACAGTTCAAACGCCACACGCCTACTCGGTCCTTCAGAGTTCTGCCCAAATCCAGTATATCTCACCAGCATAAGGACACCAGTATTAATGCAGTGCGCCTGGTCATGCACAAAGGGTGGAGAATGAGAATACTGGTGAAGGGAGACTGAGTACAGACACCGATATGCATGATGGTGTGACAGCCTGTTGGTGAAGGCCAAACCTGACATTTTCTTTTTTATTTACTATTATTCCTCTCTCTTCTCTCATCCAGAGACGGTTTACTTCACACAACTGATAACACACAACAGTAAATTTGAAATGCAAAATTTGTGTTCCCTACAGGAAAAGGCGGTCTGGAAGTCGAAGGGGTATGGTCAGGAGTCCTCAGGACTTTGGACAGGTGGACACGGTAAGCCAGTGGCCCCCAGAGCATATCTTCCAAGTCTAGCTGAGACGGCACATGGTCTGACTCATCTGGGCAAAGAGGGTATGTGCAAGCTGGTAAGAGCCTACTGGTGTGCGCCAGGATTCTCTTCTCATGCAGGTAAGAGAGCAATGACATGTTTTGCTTGCTTAAGGAAGAATATTGGTAAGACAATACCAACAGAGCCATCCCATATCCCTCCGACAGACGGACCTTTTCAGGTAATGCAAATCGACTTCATACAGTTACCACCCTGTAGGAATTTGAAATATGTGTTAGTATGTATTGATGCATTTTCCAACTGGGTAGAAGCGTTCCCTGCTGCCACAAATACTGCTATGTTCACTGCAAAGGAAATTGCGCAGGAATTTGTGTGTAGATATGGTATCCCTAGAATGATTGAAAGTGATAGGGGTACCCATTTTACAGGTGAAGTCTTTCAGATCATGTGCAAACTGATGGGAATTAATAGCAAGCTGCATACTCCGTACCGGTCACAGGCGAGTGCGAAGGTAGAGAGAGTGGTACAGCACTATTAAGAACAAGCTGAGCAAAGTGATGGCTGAAAGTGGATTGCTGTGGCCAGAAGCTTTGCCACTAGTGCTGTACAGCATCAGAACCACTCCCAGGTCTCCACTTAACTTATCACCCTTTGAAATTCTTTTTGGTCGACAACCTCATGTAATGATAGACACCCAGTATGATTTGAAACGCAATAATGAAGTGACTGTGAAATATTTGGTTAGGATGAACCAGCAGCTGAGAAATCCACAAAGAAATCTAAAGCTGGTGATTCCTGACCTACCGAACAGTAATTGTCATGACATTGAGCCTGGGGATTATGTGATGATTCGAAATTTCTTACACTCAGGTTGCCTCATTGACAAGTGGGAAGGACCGTACCAAGTCTTGTTAACCAGCACGACAGCACTAAAGGTCGCCGAAAGAGAGACTTGGGTCCACTCATCCCACTGCAAGAAGGTCGCTGACCCGGAAGAGAACTTGTGACAAAGTAGTTTGGTAACTGTGTGTTCAAAGTGAACTATGTGTTCAAAGAGCAGAGTGTAGAGAACCTCGTATCACTAGAGTGTTTGTTCCGGGAAAGTTGAGAGGCAGGACTGTTGAAAGGCACCTGAGCACGGAGAGCAACAAGATCTAGGATTGTTGTCGCACCATTTTCTTTTTTCATCCCCCCTCCCCCTGCATTTTCCTTCCTTTTCTCCTCCTTATTTTCCTTCTTTCCCCTAATGAAATGGATCTATCACAAGAGACTGCGTTTCGGGTTCTGCTAGTAATTCTGTTTTTGATCAGGACAATTTGTTTTGGTGAGGATCCCAGAGAGGTCGAGCAGGGATCTGGAATGGGTTCTGATGGCGAGTACGAATTTGTAGGATCTCAGGAGCAGCACATCACTCGAGTAAAGGCTGGTATCAGTAAGCGCTCTGGTAGTCATGGAGCTCGGAGGCAATGTGAAGGGTTATTGTCTGACAAACCAGACAATGACTTTTTCACACAGAGCTGATAGGATACCTATTGACTCTGAACTTGTACGCCAGATAGCCAACAGTGGGAGGTATTTTCGGTATAGGTATACACATAGAAGCAAGACCATGTGGGTTGGAAAAGTATCGTCAGGGTATTGTGCCCATATCATCCAGCCCGATACTTGTACTGAACAAATGAGAGAACTAGGGATTGGTTTCTTTACTTGGAAAGTTTGCAATATGGTGATGTTACATTTTGTCGCCTGTGTTCTCCCAGATGATGCCTATTTCATATGTGGGAGGAAAGCGTACAAGTGGTTTGCCCCGAGCTCTGAGGGATTGTGTTATATTGGGAGAGTACTAACGGAGGTCATGACCATAACCCAGTGCTCAGTCTCCTTATACTCATACTCACTATGTACATATCATCAAGAGACACCTCATAGATAGGGCAGAGCACGCAGCCTCTGATTTGATCCACGAATCCACCGGGATTCAGTTCCTTCTCGCATTAGACATCACCCGTACTGCCAGAGGAATTATACATTATAGTTATATCCATGCGCTAGCGAACTTGATAGATAATATCACTGAGATGTATGATAACACCTTCAGGTATACGGGAAGGGACTTACAAGCCTACAAGAAGGGATTGATCCAGCACAGGATGGTCCTTAATTATGTCACATCCTTGACAGGTGGGTACTGTGTTACGCTGGCAACTCAATATGGTGTGAAGTGTTGTACATATATTACGAACAGCACTGACGACTCCACAGAGATCATTGATCAGAAGATGGACGAGATCTTGCAGTTGAAGTGGGAGTTCAGGAGGAAGCACAACCTTACCTTAGTGACTGAAGGGTAGTGAACTGACCGGCTGGGTCTCATGGTTGAACCCACGCAAATGGTTCTCAGGTTTAGGAGAGTGGGCTCAAAATGTCATTATGAGTGTGGGGAAGTTTCTCCTTTGTATCCTCGGAGTCATCATAATTATTGGTTCGATATTTAGGTGTGTTCAAATTCTAATGCGGCGCAAGCGCAGCACAAATTTGATGAGTCTAAGGAGCGAGGGCGCTGTTATAGCAGCAGATTTAATTTATGATTCATACATAGAGACAGTGTTATGATAAGGATTGCAAATTAATTTCATGGCCTGTTTCTTTCACCCGTTTTTCTCTGTTTCCCCCTCTGCCCAGATACATCCAACCGGAAAAGATGTCCGCCCTACCCAAAATGTTTATGTGAATGTATTTTTATATATGTGTCTTATCTTCATCTCTGCAACCTCCAGTTAATGGCACACATAGTCGACAGGTGATATCCATGTATACTAGCACTCACGTATGTTCCCCCTCCATATATCATCAACTAAATGTGCACCCCATTTGTTGAAACAAGAAGCCGAAAAGAGCTCGGTAGTGATTGTTGGCCCATTTACAGACCCTTAATACGGGATGAGAAGGATTTAATGTATACCTCGCAATACCTCGAAGCTTATTTAGAACATATACGGCACGATGATACATGCCCCTCAGACATTGGTTCATACATACATGCTTTTTACTATCCCACTGGGTTATACATTTCCCACCTACATCTCTCCCCAATCATCCAAGCTTTTATATATATTGTATAGGTATTATTTTTTCTGTTTATTGATTAGTAAGTGGCAGTTATTGATGACTGCCAAAGGGTGGACTGTCGAAGTCGGAAAATATTACAGTACACACATCACGTACAAACACCACATAGATGGCCTCCGTGCGCGTACTTATTCGCCTGTGCGTGCACATATTCGCAAATTGCATATGGTCGCTCATGCGGTCGTGCGTGTTAGTGCGGGGTATGAGTAATTACGGAGGCATTTGTACTCGCATGGAAAAGCCACAAAGACATATCATATATTTAATCCACATATTGCATAAATCACCCACTGTCTGCTCTATCCTACTAATAGCATGAAGATGGGTCGCACATAAATTATCCTCCCAGAGACTCAAATACAATGTACCAGATGGCCTTATTTACACAAAGCATTGAAATCCTATTAAGAAGGCAAATACCTTTGGTTACCCCTATTGTTCTAGAAGTAGTCCAGTATCTGTCGAAGACAATAAATACTGAATTGTCATTGTCTTATCTGAAGACAGGACAAACAAGAAAGACAATATCCAGGAACCTAGGTTGACTGAAGAGAAACTCAATTAGCAATAGCTAACAAAATTACAAACCAGACATTTAGAAGTCTGAGGTAATAACATTCATAGTCTAAACTCTTGAAGATATATATATATATATATATATATATGTATGGAGGAATTGGTGAAAATAAGTGCCCAAGAGTGTGAATTATAAAACAAGGTGAGTATAATGAAGGTATCAATGATGGGTATATTAAAACCAGTTAGAAAACTTATCTGAAAAACCAGAGAAGCTAGATTCAGGCGATGCTCCTTTGATGCTTAATACATGTTAAAAAAGAAGAAGAGCTGACATAGTGTGTACTGTTTTTTTTGTACAATATCAAGATATATCACTGGCTATGTAACGTTAGGCTTAATTAGGGAAATAGCATATTCCCAAGTATGCAGTCAATATATAGCCCAGGCAGTGTATATATAAAAGATAAAATATTTAATACACAAAAATGACATAAAAGTACATAAAAATACATAAAAACATGAAATGGCTGTATATCATGCGTACAGGATAAAGGATTATATCAAGCTTATCTGTCCATAAATAACTGGAATGCATGCGTACAGAATTCAAGATGATAAATGGCTTATCTGTCCATTAGAGGAAATGTCAGCAGGTAGTACCAACGCGTTTCGTCCGTTATCAACAGGACTTCATCAAGGGAATGAATATGTATATATATATATATATATATATATATATATATGATTCCTAACAAATTGTAATAGCAGGAGTGTGTGTGTATGTATATATATATATATATATATATATATATATGGATATAGAAATATATATGGATATATGTATATCTTGAGGATGGAAATAGATAATCATATCATGTGTGGGATCATATTGTTCAGAGTCACGTAAACATTAATCTGGTGGGTATAAGAATATTATCATATATTGCAACATTAAGTTATTAATAATACCAGATTTATGTATGATTAATGTGATGGGTTTAACTGGTCATGGGGCGGGAACTCAGATGCAAACAACAGAAATCACATCTCAAGTCTTAGCCATCGCCCACATCTTGAGCTGACCAATGATCCCCGGTGCACAGGATATGTCCCACCCCCGAACCAATGGAAGAAGAGCACACAGTGTCTATTGTATTATGTTTTGATCCACTGTATAAAAAGCCAGCTGCAGGCAAGGTCACTATAACAGACTCTGAAGGTCATCTACCTTGATGACTGAGGACCAGACTGGGAAGCGCAGGCGAAACTAAAACATATGTACCATTGACTGTAGCCATTTTTCTATTGTATTGTAATGTATTGTTATTGTAACCCCCTTTCAGTAATTATATTTTGGTGTGTCGGAACCCGGCATTTTAAATACAATCTGGTGTCGTGTCTCCTTTCCCTGCTAAGATTATAAGTGTATTTCAGTCACACGTGTAGCTGCTAAGTGCTCACAGCATGTCTCTGGGTGTGTACGTACTGCATGTACTTTGTACGGCCAGCGCGGCGTTAGTACGCAAACTACGTACACGGTACGGGGCTTTTGGATGCTAATGGTGTAAAAAGAACGTAGGCTAAGGATTGATTACAGCAGCCTAAGCGACTCCATTTAAAGTGTATTGAATGTCTTTTTTGAAGTGAAGACTGTGGAGCCTGGACGTAGGTGAAAGAAGAGCCGCAGTAAGGAGTGAGACACTCTGGTCATAACCTAAGCCTTTTCACTGCATACTCTGTTCAGTTGTATAGGAGTTAGGATCCTATTTTTCGTTAAAAGTTGCATAGAGGGTGGGCTCTCCTCCTTTATTAATGCTGCCAGGTGATGTGCTAATGTTATTGATCATTATTGCTGCAATTGATACCTGCTATGACTGCTTAGGTATTTGTCTAAGTGCTAGTTTATTACCATTGCATTTAGAGTCAACAAATGATTTATGCAAATGTTATCGATTCTTAATGTCGCCAAGGCACTGTGCTAGAGTTATTGGTGTCTGATGCTGCAAGAGCTTCCTGCTGATGCATACTTACCTACTTTTTGGCTGCTCCACGTGGGATGGGTCAGATAGGATGGACCAGGGAGGGACTTGGCTTTATAATGGGTGGGCAGTGCGAGGGTGTAGATGCGCGATCATGTCATCATGGCCACGCCTCTGCTAATCAATGCCCAGACTAATGGCATTGAAAATTCAGCAGCAGGGCCACGATTGTGCAGTTTAACGTGTATCCCATCATCGGCCTTCCTGGACCACCCATTTTCAATGTGGGAGCCTGAGGGGGGTGAGGCCAGCTCCAGAACTTGCCTACATTTCTGGGGGGCTTTGAGCGCCACCCAATTTTTGGAAGCCTTCCGGCCAGTCCAGGAGGGTAGGCAAGTATGTGCTGATGTCATGTGGGTGTCAGCTTTTTTTGTGTCAACCTCAGCTGGTGGAATAGTGTTGTTAAAGCCTGCTTGTTGTAAACCTGCTTTGTTGTGTTGAACCACAAAAGGCCTGCTATTTAGTGACTGCTTTCAGTGTACCTACTTTGTGCAGCACAGACATTTCTTCACTACCTGCAAAAGCCTGCTTGTTGTAAACCTGCTGTGTCGGGCTGGTCCACAAAAGGCCTGTTACTTAGGACTGTTTCCAGTGTGCCTACTCTGTGTAGCCCAGCCATTTGTTCATTACTACCTGCAAAGGCCTGCTTGTTGTAAACTTGCTTTGTTGTGCTAGACCACAAAAGCCCTGTGACTTAGGACTGTTTCCAGTGTACCTACTCTGTGTAACACAGCCATTGCTTCATTACTACCTGTAAAAGCCTGCTGTAAACCTGCTAACAAGGGACTACATCCAGCTAGCACACCTGAAATAGTAGCGGTTACACCTGCTTGCAACATGCAAGTGACTGCTTTACTGTTATTTAAATAGTGTTTTCTTAATCTTCCAGCTGAGGTTACACCATTGTCTCTGGTAATCAGAAGTTGACCATTGTAGTGATTCATGTGTGATACTATCTGGTACAATTGATAGCTTAAATTGTAATATTCAAAGCATTCAGAACTGTTTCAAATTTGTACCCATTTTTTTTCTCGACTTGGACCATGAAAGAAGAGACTGTTTATCACCATTTATTTTTCCTATGTCAATTGAACAAATGAAATAGCATTGTACCTTCACAACTTTGTGTCTGCAAAAGGAGAGTTTCATTTACACCTCCCTGTCATGGTGTGCCTTCGCTGGTGGGCGTCTAGAGGAGATCGGTGGCCATAACACATATGAGTACTTCAGTATTGCATCCTTTGGCGTCCCAAACAGGACCAGAGGTTCCAGGCAAGTTAATTCCTACAGACAC
This sequence comes from Pseudophryne corroboree, assembly GCF_028390025.1. Classification (NCBI taxonomy): domain Eukaryota; kingdom Metazoa; phylum Chordata; class Amphibia; order Anura; family Myobatrachidae; genus Pseudophryne; species Pseudophryne corroboree. Next base: position 364,927,147 of record NC_086447.1, read on the forward strand.
TATGGACAAAGAACAACAGGTCTCGAGTAGCAGCTTTGTCCAGGAGAGGGCAAAGAACTTAACACCAATCATAATGCCAAATTATTTTGGAGCTCCCTGGTGGCCATGCTATTCTGGAGAAACGGGAAACAAGGAAAGGGGAAACTTGAAGAAATTCAAGGTGAAAATGAGTCTGTGTTCAAATTGTATTCTCTGATGGATGGCCAGAAATTAGAAGTACTAAAAAAGCATTGAAAAGTCCCACCTTAAGAAAAGTCAATTCATGGTCAGATCGTGAGAAGGCGTAGAACAGATCTTCGAGAGATTAACCAGTACAGTATATTCATGACCAAGACAATTTCAGAGTTAAAAACACATTTCTATGCAAGAACGCAACAATTCAGAGAGTTTTTAAGAGAGTTTCCACTCAGCTTACAGGAAGCATTAAAGGCTGGCTATTCAGCATGTGGATAACATTAATAGACCAGTTCATCAAAGGAGTAAGGGGGAAGCAGCCAAGACCAAACTCAAGCTCCAGAAGAAGAATTCCTGGATTTCAAGATGACAGCTATTAAATACCTTGGGCCAAACCACAGTGAAGAAGATCACACAGCAATCGACCTCGACTTCGACAACTCAACATGTGCAACATGTGCAACAGGCTACAGGTGACTCTCTGGAAGCCTTAAGTTAGCAAGGAGCCAAACTGACCCCTAGGCGAGGTTATAGAAGGAGAAACAATAGGAAATTGGAGGTCAGAGAATTTCTAGGGAAATGGAGGACTATGTAATGGTCATCTATGGATAATTGGAGGAACCAGGAAAGAACAGGACAGCTACTAACTGATAAGTTCAATTGACAGAGACATCTGATATGCTGAAGATGCCAACAAAGTGGGCATGAGGAGGGACAGTGCTAATCGGAGGCTTTTAACACAGAAGTCCCACAGAAATGGACCAACCCTCTGGTGTCCTGCAGAAAGTAATTAATTAGAACTTTGCTAATGCAAGTGGCCACGTGGTAGAAGATAGGTTTGCAGATCACCTGTACTGTGGTGTAAAAGTAAGATCAGGCTTGGAAGTCAGGATTATGGGGAATTCACATGGCGCAGCTACGAGAGCTATTGTAGGCAGGAGTGTGGTGCAGGTGCAGAAGTGAACCCCTGAGATTCCTCAACTCATTCCTTGCCTTGTCTAAAGTGAATTTTTAGAACATTTGCCTTTGCCTAACTATAGTACACAAATGAGTGTGCAGGCAGAAGAGATCACACCAGCTGAAGAAAGCCCACAGTGGTAGAAGAAAATTGATATCAGGACACTGGAGACACCAGAAGAACAGAGATTAGGAGTGCTGGAAAAGGTGCAGAAGAACCAGGCGTCCTTTAGTCAGAGTCCTGTAGATTACGGCTGCATCACTACCATACAACACCAGATCCCCACTGGCAATCATCCCCAGTCTAGAGGGAGGCATTAGTTCCAGCTATGTGTCAGGTGGTAAAGAAAATGTTCCAGGAAACATGTTAAAGGTACTTTGCAGTTTGGCGTCGACTATTGCAAGTTAAATCAAGTCAGCCACAAATATGCCTATCCACTTCCAAGAACTGAGCTCAATTCAGTAAAGTACAGTACTTCTCGACCTTGGATCTCACCAGCGGGTACTGGCAGATACCAGTGGCCTTGGGAGACCGGGAAAAAATTGCTTTTATCATACCTATGGGCCTGTATGAATTAGAGAGAATGCCTTTTGGACTGTACAATACCATAGGAACATTTCAAAGGGTCATGGAACATGGTCCTGCTGTACCTCAATGACATCAGCTCCAGAACCTACGATGAACACCTCCAACATCTGTATGAGGTCTTCTAGCAATTGACTGAACATGGATTGAAAGTAAAATCATCAAAATGTAAATGATTAAATATGTCAGAACAGTATTTGGGGCATATCGTAAGCACAGAAAGCATAACACCTGATCCAGAGAAGATACCAGGAATCCAAGAATGGGCAGTTTCCAGAACTCAGGAGAACTACTGAATACATGTGCACGGCATGTATTCAGTGCTGGGAGGTGAGCAGGGGGCTGCCCAGCTGCTCGGGGAGCCCCAAAATGCAGAAAACGGGTCCGTACCACAAGGCCATGCCCACTCAGCAAAGGCCATGACTCATATTGCACATGCTGTTATTGAACTGCTTTGCCAGTTCTCTGCCTCTGGTAATTTCATTAAAATCACAGTCATTAAGGCTACCATCTGTTACATGTTGTTGTGTGTGGAGCTTTTATGTGATTTTTTATGTGATATTGGTTTTAGACACAGATTAAAAATTGTACTTCACTATATGCAATTCTGTTTTACTTCTGGGAGGACACAAATTTTTACTGCTGACATATATTGAAGAAATCATATGTACGAGACATCAACCTATCAGTAGCGCCAGATAAGTTTACCCTTTCCTTTGCTGGTGTGGTTTGGTATTCTGGTGGAGGTGACGGGGAATCCTCCAATTAAGGTATTACGGTCTGGCTGCACACTGTTTATAAGCGCACCCTTTTGTGATCACATCGTGACTATCTATTCATGACCCTTCCACAACAGTCCGTGCCCCCTTCGGAGGATTCCTCTTCTCCTCTATAAAAAGTTGGGATGTATGCATCTATAATAGTGATGTGCACCGGAAATTTTTCGGGTTTTGTGTTTTGGTTTTGAATTCGGTTCCGCGGTCGTGTTTTGGATTCGGACGTGTTTTGGCAAAACCTCCCTGAATTTTTTTGTCGGATTCGGGTGTGTTTTGGATTCGGGTGTTTTTTTACAAAAAACCCTCAAAAACAGCTTAAATCATAGAATTTGGGGGTCATTTTGATCCCATAGTATTATTAACCCCAATAACCATAATTTCCAGTCATTTCCAGTCTATTCTGAGCACCTCACACCTCACAATATTATTTTTAGTCCTAAAATTTGCACCGAGGTCGCTGGATGACTAAGCTAAGCGACCCAAGTGGCCGGCACAAACACCTGGCCCATCTAGGAGTGGCACTGCAGTGTCAGACAGGATGGCATATTTAAAAAATAGTCCCCAAACAGCACATGATGCAAAGAAAAAAAGAGGTGCACCAAGGTCGCTGGATGGCTAAGCTAAGCGACCAAGTGGCCGACACAAACACCTGACCCATCTAGGAGTGGCACTGCAGTGTCAGACAGGATGGCAGATTTAAAAAATAGTCCCCAAACAGCACATGATGCAAAGAAAAAAAGAGGTGCACCAAGGGCGCTGGATGGCTAAACTAAGCGACCCAAGTGGCCGACACAAACACCTGGCCTATCTAGGAGTGGCACTGCAGTGTCAGACAGGATGGCAGATTTAAAAAATAGTCCCCAAACAGCACATGATGCAAAGAAAAAAAGAGGTGCACCGAGGTCGCTGGATGGCTAAGCTAAGCGACCCAAGTGGCCGACACAAACACCTGGCCCATCTAGGAGTGGCACTGCAGTGTCAGACAGGATGACAGATTAAAAAAATAGTCCCCAAACAGCACATGATGCAAAGAAAAAAAGAGGTGCACCGAGGTCGCTGGATGCCTAAGATAAGTGACCCAAGTGGCCGGCACAAACACCTGGCCCATCTAGGAGTGGCACTGCAGTGTCAGACAGGATGGTAGATTTCTAAAATAGTCCCCAAACAGCACACATATGGATAGTATACTTGACGACACAGAGGTAGAGCAATGGACTACTGTACCGTACTGCTATATATACACTGGTGGTCAGCAAAATTCTGCACTGTCCTCCTACTATATACTGCGCACAACTAAAATGCAGCACAGATATGGATAGTATACTTGACGACACAGAGGTAGAGCAGTGGACTACTGTACCGTACTGCTATATATATACTGGTGGTCAGCAAAATTCTGCACTGTCCTCCTACTATATACTGCGCACAACTAAAATGCAGCACAGGTATGGATGCATAGTATACTTGATGACACAGAGGAAGAGCAATGGACTACTGTACCGTACTGCTATATATATACTGGTGGTCAGCAAAATTCTGCACTGTCCTCCTACTATATACTGCGCACAACTAAAGTGCAGCACAGGTATGGATGCATAGTATACTTGACGAAACAGAGGTAGAGCAATGGACTACTGTACCATACTGCTATATATATACTGGTGGTCAGCAAAATTCTGCACTGTCCTCCTACTATATACTGCGCACAACTAAAATGCAGCACAGGTATGGATGCATAGTATACTTGACGACACAGAGGTAGAGCAATGGACTACTGTACCGTACTGCTCTATATATATATATATATATATATATATATATATACTGGTGGTCAGCAAAATTCTGCACTGTCCTCCTACTATATACTGCGCACAACTGAAATGCAGCACAGGTATGGATGCATAGTATACTTGACGACACAGAGGTAGAGCAATGGACTACTGTACCGTACTGCTATAAATATACTGGTGGTCAGCAAAATTCTGCACTGTCCTCCTACTATATACTACAATGCAGCACAGATATGGAGCGTTTTTCAGGCAGAGAACGTAGATATTTTCAGCACAATGAGCACAGATATTTGCAGCACACTGAGCACAGATATTTGCAGCACACTGAACACAGAAACTGAGAGAACGCAGCAACGTCCTCTCGCTATCATCTCCAAAGCACGAGTGAAAATGGCGGCGACGCGCGGCTCCTTATATAGAATACGAATCTTGCGAGAATCCGACAGCGGGATGATGACGTTCTGGCGCGCTCGGGTTAACCGAGCAAGGCGGGAAGATCCGAGGCTGCCTCGGAACCGTGTAAAATGGGTGAAGTTCGAGGGGGTTCGGATGCCGAGGAACCGAACACGCTCATCTCTAATCTATAATATTATATTACAGATTAACCTGAGATACTGTATTGTAAATCTGATTAATCTGACAACCTGGACTCTAGTTATATTGTATTACTGGATTTCGCTACCTGTAATCTGTGGCTTGCAGTACGTGTTGCTACTGGTGTACTTTGCAAGCCTATTTTGTGTACTGTTACTAACACCTCTTTGCACTGGGCCCCCTGCTAAATGTTAAGTGAACATGTCTACACAAAAGATCCATTATCTAGAAATGTAAGGTCTTCTTGCAATAATCCTTACAAAGGGCCTAATTCAAGGTTGATTGCAAAACAACATTTTCCTCTAATGGGCAAAACCATGGGGGTAATTCCAAGTTGATCGCAGCAGGAAATTTTTTAGCAGTTGGGCAAAACCATGTGCACTGCAGGGGGGGCAGATATAACATGTGCAGAGAGAGATAGATTTGGGTGTGGTGAGTTCAATCTGCAATCTAAATTGCAATGTAAAAATAAAGCAGCCAGTATTTACCCTGCACAGAAACAAAATAACCCACCCAAATCTAACTCTCTCTGCACATGTTATATCTGCCTCCCTGCAGTGCACATGGTTTTGCCCAACTGCTAAAAAATGTCCTGCTGCGATCAACTTGGAATTACCCCCTATGTGCACTGCAGGGGAAGTAGCTATAACAGAGAGAGTTAGATTTGGGTAGATTGTGTTCAAACCATACTTGCCTACCTGACCCTCTCCATGAGGGAGAAAATGCTCTGTTCCTGGACTTTCCTGGTAATGTATGATTGCCATCACCTGTGGTGAAACACCTTTCTTATCAATTAACTAGCTCACGACAGGTGATGGCAATCATACATTACCAGGTAAGTCCAGGAACAGAGCATTTTCTCCCTCGTGGAGAGGGTCAGGTAGGCAAGTATGGTTCAAACTGAAATCTAAATTGCAGTATAAAAATAAAGCAGTCAGTATTTACCCTGCACAAAAACAATATAACCCACCCAAATCTAACTCTCTCTGCACATGTTATATCTGCCCCCCTGCAGTTCACATGGTTTTGCCTATTCGAGGAAAATGTTGCTTTGCAACAAAATGAAGTCAAACCAATGGAAATGCAAATATTGGATCAATGGAATTCCTGCCAGCAGTATTTATCAAGCACTATTCTCCCACCATGTTCTGTTTGGAATGCAATGTGAGTATTCTGCTTATGTGAATGTTCCCAGGGATATGCTTAGAATAAAATTCTACTTAAGAAAACAATAACGAATCTGAAACTAAACACATAAGCCTAAATAAGAGGTTATAAATTTCTTTATGCAATAGGAGGGTGCACCAAGAGCAACCTGCCCTAAAATAACATCCATATAAGGCGACTGTGTCAACCAATATATTACATTTCTAACACAAAGGCAATGATTAACATTAAAGTAATTAAGAGCACTTGATGGGTGTGAACAACACCATACCTGTCACAATAATGCACACTTCCATGCCTTTAATTAATTTGATATCTATTCCTGTCATCATTTGAATAGTACAGAATAATACACTGCCAAAATTTCTGGACCAGAAATTACAAATATGGTATTCACACTGTGGCCCAGATTTATCAAGTATTGGAGAGTGATAAATTGCACGGTGATAAAGTACTAACCAATCAGCTCCTAACTGTCATGTTACAGGCTGTGTTTGAAAAATTACAGCTATGAGCTGATTGGTTTGTACTTTATCACTGTGCAATGTATCACTCTCCAAGGCTTGATAAATCCGGGCCTAAATCAAAAGCAGCAGTTTACATTTAACATTTTTTGTTTTTTACATACATAATAGACACATGTATAGTACATCACAAACATCAGTTTCCCATACACATGCTTGTTATGTGTTAGTAAAATGAATATCTCTGTGTCATTATATAACAAGGTTTAGCGACATAAAATAGATTTTGTAACAAATTGGCACAAAAGAACCTGCATTCCATTAAATGTTGGCACTTCATTATAGATCACCACTCACCTGTCTTGCAGGACAGTTTTTCTAGAAGCACCCTGCATTAGGAGCATGCGCCACCATCTTGCTCTACAGTACGTCAGCTGACCGCGATCCATCTAATCCAGGACCAGTTTTGCTGCACATGATCGCTATAGCCAACCAGCTACCCTATTTAAATTTCTCCAGGTGTGTCATTTATTGCCAGAGCAACTTCTGATTACTCTGTATGCCTCTCTGATTACTGCTTCTCAGAGTTTGGCTTGACAGTATTGCCCATCCTGTTACTGTGTAAAATCTGCTCAGTAGGTCCTGCTGTTCCTGATTCCAAGTGCACCTCTAGTCAGTGCTACCTCCTGCTTGCTCCTGCTACTGGTGCACTTCAATTGCCATACTGTTGCAGTTCAGCACATCCGCTGTCTCTGTCTACTATGCTACAAGCTATACCAGTCTCAACATGTCCTGCTGTCCCTGTCTATGGCATTTTAAGCCACAGCTCATTCGCTGTACCTGCCTATGGTATTTCAAGTAAACTCCATTTTCAGAATGTCCTGCTGTTCCTCTCTATGGTGTTTCAAGTGAACTCCAGTGTTCTATTAATCTTAAGTGTGCCCAAGTATTTTGCAAGTCTTCTATCCCTGTTTGGTGTGCTTAATTTTTCTGCTAGTTTCCCGTTGCCAATCTCTGCAAGAGAAGTCTACATCTATTCTGCGTTCCAGGAGCAGGTGTCAACTCCCTGAACTCATAAACTGACCTCAGCTCTTCCCTAGTGTGGGTAATGTGCTTAACAATCTTCCCTTGCCTGCAGTATTGTGTTATCATACTGGACTTCACCTAATTGTGTTGATTGTGCTAAACATCCTATCCTGGTTATGTTATTCCTCCATTCATCCTACTGTACATTACTGTCTGCCCTGCAGGATTCCATTTGTATTGTTTTTTTGGAAACTGTGACTCTATCTCAAGATTATATTTGCCAGCGCTGCTGGTAAGAGTGACTGTTGCTGTGTCTTTTTCATTCTGTTATTAATAAAGTATTTTTCATATGAAGAGGAACTTTCTCAGAACTCCTAGTTTTCTCCACACACCCTCCAGCAGCATTAACACCTTGAATGATGTTACGAGTACAGAACACAAACAAATCCTAATAGAATTAAGAGGGGTGGGGGATGTAAATTTTGCAAATAAATTGTGATACATCTAATGTACCTTGTATTTGCATGCACACTGCAATTCAGGATCGCCGGTGTGTAAAGGGCCCCGTACACTAGAACGATATGTCTAGAGGCTGAAGTCGGGGCGGTTTCCCTTGAACTCTCCCGGAGCTTCCCGGGAGTGTTTACATACGATTCTAGAGATGAGCGGGTTCGGTTCGTCAAGATCCGAACCCCCCCGAACTTCACCTACTTTTCACGGGTCCGAGGCAGCCTCGGATCTTCCCGCCTTGCTCGGTTAACCCGAACGAGGACGAACGTCATCATCCCGCTGTCGGATTCTCGCGAGATTCGTATTCCATATAAAGAGCTGCGCTTCGCTGCCATTTTCACTCGTGCATTGGAGATTGAACGGAGAGGACGTGGCTACGTTTTCTGCCTGAAAAGCTCCATATCTGTGCTCAGTGTGCTGCAAATATCTGTGCTCAGTGTGCTGCAAATATCTACGTTCTCTGCCTGAAAAGCTCCATATCTGTGCTCAGTGTGCTGCAAATATCTACGTTCTCTGCCTGAAAAGCTCCATATCTGTGCTCAGTGTGCTGCAAATATCTGTGCTCAGTGTGCTGCATTGTGGGGACCAGCAGTATATAATTATAGTAGTAAAGTACAGTAGGCCATTGCTGTATCTTGCAGCTCCGTGCCAGACTCAGTTCTAGACAGTATCCTGATCATCAGTGCTCAATATCTGCAGCATTGTTGTGTGACCAGTATATACTATATACACTGCTCAAAAAAATAAAGGGAACACTTAAACAACACATCCTAGATCTGAATGAATGAAATATTCTTATTAAATACTTTGTTCTTTAAATAGTTGAATGTGCCGACAACAAAATCACACAAAAATGATCAATGGAAATCAAATTTATTAACCCATGGAGGTCTGGATTTGGAGTCACACTCAAAATGAAAGTGGAAAAACACACTACAGGCTGATCCAACTTTGATGTAATGTCCTTAAAACAAGTCAAAATGAGGCTCAGTAGTGTGTGTGGCCTCCACGTGCCTGTATGACCTCCCTACAATGCCTGGGCATGCTCCTGATGAGGTGGCGGATGGTCTCCTGAGGGATCTCCTCCCAGACCTGGACTAAAGCATTCGCCAACTCCTGGACAGTCTGTGGTGCAACGTGGCGTTGGTGGATGGAGCGAGACATGATGTCCCAGATGTGCTCAATTGGATTCAGGTCTGGGGAACGGGCGGGCCAGTCCATAGCATCAATGCCTTCGTCTTGCAGGAACTGCTGACACACTCCAGCCACATGAGGTCTAGCATTGTCTTGCATTAGGAGGAACCCAGGGCCAACCGCACCAGCATATGGTCTCACAAGGGTCTGAGGATCTCATCTCGGTACCTAATGGCAGTCAGGCTACCTCTGGCGAGCACATGGAGGGCTGTGCGGCCCCCCAAACAATTGCCACTCCACACCATTACTGACCCACTGCCAAACCGGTCATGCTGGAGGATGTTGCAGGCAGCAGAACGTTCTCCTTGGCGTCTCCAGACTCTGTCACGTCTGTCACATGTGCTCAGTGAGAACCTGCTTTCATCTGTGAAGAGCACAGGGTGCCAGTGGCGAATTTGCCAATCTTGGTGTTCTCTGGCAAATGCCAAACGTCCTGCACAGTGTTGGGCTGCAAGCACAACCCCCACCTGTGGACGTCGGGCCCTCATACCACCCTCATGGAGTCTGTTTCTGATTGTTTGAGTAGACACATGCACATTTGTGGCTAGCTAGAGGTCATTTTGCAGGGCTTTGGCAGTGCTCCTCCTCCTGTTCCTCCTTGCACAAAGGTGGAGGTAGTGGTCCTACTGCTGGGTTGTTGCCCTCCTACGGCCAGCTCCACGTCTCCTGATGTACTGGCCTGTCTCCTGGTAGCGTCTCCATGCTCTGGACACTACGCTGACAGACACAGCAAATCTTCTTGCCACAGCTCGCATTGATGTGCCATCCTGGATGAGCTTCCCGGGAGTGTTTACATACGATTCTAGAGATGAGCGGGTTCGGTTCGTCAAGATCCGAACCCCCCCGAACTTCACCTACTTTTCACGGGTCCGAGGCAGCCTCGGATCTTCCCGCCTTGCTCGGTTAACCCGAACGAGGACGAACGTCATCATCCCGCTGTCGGATTCTCGCGAGATTCGTATTCCATATAAAGAGCTGCGCTTCGCTGCCATTTTCACTCGTGCATTGGAGATTGAACGGAGAGGACGTGGCTACGTTTTCTGCCTGAAAAGCTCCATATCTGTGCTCAGTGTGCTGCAAATATCTACGTTTTCTGCCTGAAAAGCTCCATATCTGTGCTCAGTGTGCTGCAAATATCTACGTTCTCTGCCTGAAAAGCTCCATATCTGTGCTCAGTGTGCTGCAAATATCTGTGCTCAGTGTGCTGCATTGTGGGGACCACCAGTATATAATTATACTAGTAAAGTACAGTAGGCCATTGCTGTATCTTGCAGCTCCGTGTCAGACTCAGTGTCACAACTGAGGGCCTGAGCTGACGGGAGGCAGCCTCAGTTGTAGGGGCTGAGATGTACCGGAACCTGGGAGGTTGTATCAGACCCCTGGACATGTAAGTAACATGAATAATAACTGCCCGAAGGCGTGACCACGACAACTTGGATAAAAGTCAATGATGTTTATTATGACAACTCCGCAACACAGCAGTAGTAAAAGAAAACATAAAAGTCAGCAAAGAATAAACACAGTTCCTCGGTACTACAGGGTGGCAGGAGCCACAGGGCACTGGTAGTGTGAGATAGTTCTTATAATCTTCTAGATGGAAAGTCCTTACCAGGCCCGACTGTAGCAATGGAGATAACCCAGGATTGTACCAGCTGGTGTTCCAGGAAAAGCTGGGTTGCTGAAGATAAAACGGCTGCTGTGGATACTGGCTGGAACCAGACTGTTGTTAGCACGGAGTGGATACTGGCTGGAACCAGTTAAATAATAAATGAAGGCTTGAGAGCGATGCAATATGAATGAAATGTAGAACTTGAGAGCGGAGAAATAATAATACCGGTGGAGAGTGGTAAAGTGTAGAAAGGACACCGGCCCTTTAAGAGAAGCTGTACTCTGCTGGAAGCTGCGCTGGAAGCAGGTAATGTTGTAGCTGGAAACAGATGAATCCACAATGGATTGGAGAGTCAGGCTACACCGCAGGTGGAATGCTGGTGCGGGTCTCTATGGTGGAAGTCTTGAGACAGGAGCTGGAACCTGGAAGACAATCACAGGAGAGAGACAAACAGGAACTAGGTTTGACAACCAAAGCACTGACGCCTTCCTTGCTCAGGCACAGTGTATTTATACCTGCAGCAAGGAAGGGATTGGCTAGGCAATTATGCAGATTAACAATACTGACAACAGATTGGAGGAAATGATCAGCTGACAGAATCCAAGATGGCTGCGCCCATGCAGACACTTGGAGGGAAGTTTGGTTTGTAATCCATGTGGTAATGAAAACAGTAATGGCGGCGCCGGCCACTGGAGACAGGAGACGCCAGGCTGACAAGTGCACATCCAACCACGCGGACACAGCGGAGGCCGCGGCTGACGTAATCGCCACTCTGACACTCTGCATGCAGAAGCTCAGGGACGGCGGCGGAGGCCGCGGGAGACGCCATGCCAGATGTAATATGGCGTTACTGTGACAGCGTCTCAGAGAGACAGGAGAGGATGCAGGAATGTGAACATTAGGATAACAGATGGGATCCGGTCCTGGAGCGCTGAGCCAGCCTTAGGAGGCATCTGATGGGTAAGAAATGGCGTCCAGATACCCGGATCGTGACAGCACCCCCCCCTTTAGGAGTGGCCCCAGGACACTTCTTTGGCTTTTGAGGAAACTTGGAATGGAGTCTCCGGACCAAGGCAGGAGCATGGACATCAGAAGCATTGGTCCATGAACGTTCCTCAGGGCCATAGCCCTTCCAGTCAATAAGATATTGTAGTTGACCGTAACGATGACGTGAGTCCAGGATCTTGGCTACTTCATACTCAACGCCTCGTTGAGTTTGGACTTTCGGAGTTGGAGGAAGTGAGGAATGAAACCGATTCAAGATCAGTGGTTTCAACAGGGAAACATGGAATGTCCTGGGTATTTTTAAGAAGGGAGGCAACTGAAGTCTGTAAGCAACAGGATTGATGACTTGTTCAATCTTGAAAGGACCGATATAGCGAGGTGCAAACTTCATACTGGGAACTCTTAACCTCAAATTCTTCGTGGATAACCATACCCGATCACCCACCTTGAGAGCAGGAACTGCTCGACGCTTCTTATCCGCAAACTTCTTGTACCTGAACGATGCCTTGAGCAGAGCTGATTGTACGCTCTTCCAGATGTTGGCAAACTGATGCAAGGTGATATCCACTGCGGGAACAGAAGTTGCTGGAAGCGGTTGGAACTCAGGGACTTTAGGGTGGAATCCAAAGTTAGTGAAGAATGGTGTTGAAGCAGATGAAGAATGATACTGGTTGTTATGACAGAACTCGGCCCAGGGAAGTAATTGAACCCAGTCATCTTGAGAGGAGGACACATAGATGCGGAGGAAGGCCTCCAAGTCCTGATTCACCCTCTCGGTTTGACCATTGGTCTGAGGATGGTAAGCCGTGGAAAACTTTAGCTTGACTTGGAGGACTTGACATAAACTTCGCCAGAATTTGGCTGTGAATTGAACTCCTCGATCTGAGATAATTTCTTCAGGAAGACCGTGGAGTCGGAAGATCTCTTGTATGAATACTTGAGCCAACTTGGGAGCTGACGGAAGACCGGTGAGAGGAATGAAGTGTGCCATCTTGGTGAACCGGTCAACTACCACCCAGATGGTATTGAACTTGTTGCACATGGGTAAATCTGTAATAAAATCCATCGACAAATGGGTCCAAGGTCGACGGGGAACAGATAGTGGAACCAGTTGCCCCGCAGGCGACTGGCGGGATACCTTATGTTGAGCACACTTTGGGCAAGATGCAATAAACTCCAAGACGTCCTTTTTCAGAGTTGGCCACCAATAGGACCTAGAGATAAACTCCAGGGTTTTTTGGATACCTGTATGTCCGGCAAAACGGGAAGCATGGGCCCAATGCATGAGCTTCTTCCTTAGCATCGGTTTCACAAAACTTTTCCCTGATGGGGGCGTAGAGTCCATCCCTACCGTGGAGAATGCCAACGGATTTATAATAGGATGCTTGTCTGAAGACTCTGACTCATTTTCTTGCTCCCATGAGCGGGAAAGGGCATCGGCCTTGCGATTCTGAGAGCCCGGACAGAACTGGAGTTTAAAGTCGAACCTGGAAAAGAAAAGTGCCCATCTGGCCTGACGAGGGTTGAGACATTGTGCGCCTTTCAGATATAAAAGGTTCTTGTGGTCTGTAAGTATGGTGATTGAATGAGAAGCTCCCTCCAACAGATACCTCCACTCTTCTAGAGCGAGCTTGATGGCTAGCAACTCCTGGTCGCCAATGGCATAGTTGCGCTCAGCTGGGGAGAACTTCCGGGAGAAGAAACTGCAAGGGTGTAAATGGCCATCTTTAGCCCTCTGAGATAACACCGCTCCTACTCCAACGGAGGAGGCATCCACCTCTAAGATGAAAGGAGAGTCGATGTCAGGCTGTTTCAGAACAGGCGCAGAGATGAACCTTTGTTTTAAAAGATGAAATGCTTGCATGGCTTCTTCAGACCACTTGGACGGGTTAGCACCCTTCTTAGTGAAAGCAGTAATAGGCGCCACAATGGTGGAAAAGTCTCGTATAAACTTTCGGTAATAGTTGGCGAACCCCAAGAACCTCTGGACCCCTTTGAGGGTTAAGGGTATCGGCCAATTTTGAATTGCTTGTAGTTTCTCAGGATCCATCTCTAGTCCGGAACCGGACACAATGTACCCTAGAAACGGAATGGACTGGACTTCAAAGACGCATTTCTCTAATTTGCAATAGAGATGATTGACACGGAGACGGGACAGAACCTCTTTAACCCAAAAACGATGTTCCTCTAAATCGTTGGCAAAAATGAGGATATCGTCTAGATAGACCACGACATGACGGTATAGAATGTCTCTGAAGATCTCATTGACAAAATGCTGGAAGACAGCTGGAGCATTGCTCAATCCGAAGGGCATGACGAGGTACTCATAATGTCCGTCACGGGTGTTAAAGGCGGTCTTCCACTCGTCACCCTCACGGATCCGGATGAGATTGTATGCACCTCTCAAGTCCAGCTTTGTAAAGATGGTAGCTCCGCTAACTCTGTCAAAGAGCTCAGTAATCAGGGGTAAAGGATAACGGTTCTTGATGGTAATGTCGTTCAAACCTCTGTAGTCGATGCACGGCCGCAGACCACCATCTTTCTTTTTTACAAAAAAGAAGCCTGCGCCGGCTGGAGAAGAAGAAGGTCGAATGAACCCCTTTGCTAGGTTCTCTTTAATGTATTCCTCCATAGAATGCGTCTCAGGCAGAGACAACGGATAAGTTCGGCCTCGAGGTGGAACCTTCCCTGGAACGAGATCAATCGGGCAGTCCCATTCTCTATGAGGAGGAAGGATATCAGCAGAAGCTTTACTGAACACATCCGTGAAATCTTGATATGGAGGAGGTGGAACATCAGACGACCTGGGGGAGGAAGAACAGACAGGCAATACTTTAAACAAACATGTCTCAGCACAGGAGGAACCCCATGCCAGGATTTGCGTAGTCGTCCAATCAATTGTAGGATTGTGAAGACGGAGCCATGGAAGGCCCAGGACCACAGGATGTGTGGCTCTTGGAATCACTAAAAAAGAAATAAGTTCGGAATGAAGAACTCCCACTCTCAGACGAACTGGTAGAGTCCTTAAAGAAATAACTGCCTCAAAGATCTTGCTGCCATCCACGGCAGTTAAGGAGATGGACGCAGGAAGTCTCTCGGTGGGTAGGGACCACCGTTTAACATAGGCTTCGGTAATAAAGTTCCCAGCTGCTCCGGAATCAAGGAGGGCAATGACGTTCCGATAACGTTGAGCAACTTGAAGCGAGACTGGGAGATTACAATCTTGAGGAGATGGAGAGGAGATCATTACTCCTAGCCGGCCCTCTCCTTGGCGAGCTAGGGTCTGGAGTCCTGGACGTTTGGGACAGGCATTAATGGTGTGAGACGGAGCTGCACAATAAAGACAGAGAAACTTGGAGAGACGTCTTCGGCGCTCAGCAGGAGTTAAACGGGAACGGCCAATTTGCATGGGCTCATCTTTAGTTGGTGACAGTTGGCGAGGAGGAGGAGCAGAAGATTCTGGAGCAGATGATCTTCCACACTCAATTGCTCTCTCTCTGAAACGTAAATCAACTTTCGTGCAGAGTGAGATTAGCTCATCTAACTTAGAGGGTAAGTCTCTGGTAGCTAACTCATCTTTAATACGCTCAGATAAGCCATGCCAGAATGCAGCATACAGGGCCTCGTCGTTCCATGCCAGTTCGGATGCCAGGATCTGGAACTGTATCAGATATTGTCCTACAGTACGTGACCCCTGGCGTAAACGGAGAATCTCGGATGAAGCTGAGGTTACCCGGCCTGGCTCGTCGAAGATGCGCCTGAATGTTGACACGAAGGCAGTGTAGGAAGATAGCAGGGTGTCGGACCTCTCCCATAACGGTGATGCCCAATCAAGGGCTGAGCCACTGAGAAGAGAAATAATGTAGGCAATTTTTGTACGGTCACTGGGAAAATTGCCAGGTTGTAGCTCAAACTGAATCTCACACTGGTTGAGAAATCCCATGCAGAATCTTGAAGATCCGTCAAATTTTGCTGGCGTTGGAAGATGAAGACGTGGAGCAGAAATGGGTAAGGTGGGTGGGGTTATAGCTGGAGTCACTGTGGTTGACGCACCAGACACGTCTGATCCACAGAGAGTTGTCTGAATCCCATCCAGCCGAGTAGAGAAATCCTGAAGACAGCGGATGATATGGTCCTGTGCAGCCTCCTGATGTTCTAGTCGGGCTGCCAGTTCTTGCATCGGCCTGGCCGCTTGATCCTGGTCTCCGGCTGGATTCATTAGGTCAGTGCTTACTGTCACAACTGAGGGCCTGAGCTGACGGGAGGCAGCCTCAGTTGTAGGGGCTGAGATGTACCGGAACCTGGGAGGTTGTATCAGACCCCTGGACATGTAAGTAACATGAATAATAACTGCCCGAAGGCGTGACCACGACAACTTGGATAAAAGTCAATGATGTTTATTATGACAACTCCGCAACACAGCAGTAGTAAAAGAAAACATAAAAGTCAGCAAAGAATAAACACAGTTCCTGGGTACTACAGGGTGGCAGGAGCCACAGGGCACTGGTAGTGTGAGATAGTTCTTATAATCTTCTAGATGGAAAGTCCTTACCAGGCCCGACTGTAGCAATGGAGATAACCCAGGATTGTACCAGCTGGTGTTCCAGGAAAAGCTGGGTTGCTGAAGATAAAACGGCTGCTGTGGATACTGGCTGGAACCAGACTGTTGTTAGCACGGAGTGGATACTGGCTGGAACCAGTTAAATAATAAATGAAGGCTTGAGAGCGATGCAATATGAATGAAATGTAGAACTTGAGAGCGGAGAAATAATAATACCGGTGGAGAGTGGTAAAGTGTAGAAAGGACACCGGCCCTTTAAGAGAAGCTGTACTCTGCTGGAAGCTGCGCTGGAAGCAGGTAATGTTGTAGCTGGAAACAGATGAATCCACAATGGATTGGAGAGTCAGGCTACACCGCAGGTGGAATGCTGGTGCGGGTCTCTATGGTGGAAGTCTTGAGACAGGAGCTGGAACCTGGAAGACAATCACAGGAGAGAGACAAACAGGAACTAGGTTTGACAACCAAAGCACTGACGCCTTCCTTGCTCAGGCACAGTGTATTTATACCTGCAGCAAGGAAGGGATTGGCTAGGCAATTATGCAGATTAACAATACTGACAACAGATTGGAGGAAATGATCAGCTGACAGAATCCAAGATGGCTGCGCCCATGCAGACACTTGGAGGGAAGTTTGGTTTGTAATCCATGTGGTAATGAAAACAGTAATGGCGGCGCCGGCCACTGGAGACAGGAGACGCCAGGCTGACAAGTGCACATCCAACCACGCGGACACAGCGGAGGCCGCGGCTGACGTAATCGCCACTCTGACACTCTGCATGCAGAAGCTCAGGGATGGCGGCGGAGGCCGCGGGAGACGCCATGCCAGATGTAATATGGCGTTACTGTGACAGCGTCTCAGAGAGACAGGAGAGGATGCAGGAATGTGAACATTAGGATAACAGATGGGATCCGGTCCTGGAGCGCTGAGCCAGCCTTAGGAGGCATCTGATGGGTAAGAAATGGCGTCCAGATACCCGGATCGTGACACTCAGTTCTAGACAGTATCCTGATCATCAGTGCTCAATATCTGCAGCATTGTTGTGTGACCAGTATATACTATATACACTGCTCAAAAAAATAAAGGGAACACTTAAACAACACATCCTAGATCTGAACGAATAAAATATTCTTATTAAATACTTTGTTCTTTAAATAGTTGAATGTGCTGACAACAAAATCACACAAAAATTATCAATGGAAATCAAATTTATTAACCCATGGAGGTCTGGATTTGGAGTCACACTCAAAATGAAAGTGGAAAAACACACTACAGGCTGATCCAACTTTGATGAAATGTCCTTAAAACAAGTCAAAATGAGGCTCAGTAGTGTGTGTGGCCTCCACGTGCCTGTAGGACCTCCCTACAATGCCTGGGCATGCTCCTGATGAGGTGGCGGATGGTCTCCTGAGGGATCTCCTCCCAGACCTGGACTAAAGCATTCACCAACTCCTGGACAGTCTGTGGTGCAACGTGGCGTTGGTGGATGGAGCGTGACATGATGTCCCAGATGTGCTCAATTGGATTCAGGTCTGGGGAACGGGCGGGCCAGTCCATAGCATCAATGCCTTCATCTTGCAGGAACTGCTGACACACTCCAGCCACATGAGGTCTAGCATTGTCTTGCATTAGGAGGAACCCAGGGCCAACCGCACCAGCATATGGTCTCACAAGGGGTCTGAGGATCTCATCTCGGTACCTAATGGCAGTCAGGCTACCTCTGGCGAGCACATGGAGGGCTGTGCGGCCCCCCAAACAATTGCCACCCCACACCATTACTGACCCACTGCCAATCCGGTCATGCTGGAGGATGTTGCAGGCAGCAGAACGTTCTCCTTGGCGTCTCCAGACTCTGTCACGTCTGTCACATGTGCTCAGTGAGAACCTGCTTTCATCTGTGAAGAGCACAGGGCGCCAGTGGCGAATTTGCCAATCTTGGTGTTCTCTGGCAAATGCCAAACGTCCTGCACAGTGTTGGGCTGTAAGCACAACCCCCACCTGTGGACGTCGGGCCCTAATACCACCCTCATGGAGTCTGTTTCTGATTGTTTGAGTAGACACATGCACATTTGTGGCTAGCTGGAGGTCATTTTGCAGGGCTCTGGCAGTGCTCCTCCTGTTCCTCCTTGCACAAAGGCGGAGGTAGCGGTCCTGCTGCTGGGTTGTTACCCTCCTACGGCCACCTCCTCGTCTCCTGATGTACTGTCCTGTCTCCTGGTAGCGCCTCCATGCTCTGGACACTACGCTGACAGACACAGCAAATCTTCTTGCCACAGCTCGCATTGATGTGCCATCCTGGATGAGCTGCACTACCTGAGCCACTTGAGTGGGTTGTAGACTCCGTCTCATGCTACCACTAGAGTGAAAGCACCGCCAGCTTTCAAAAGTGACCAAAACATCAGCCAGAAAGCATAGGAGCTGAGAAGTGGTTTGTGGTCACCACCTGCAGAACAACTCCTTTATTGGGGATTGTCTTGCTATTGCCTATAATTTCCACCTGTTGTCTATTCCATTTGCACAACAGCATGTGAAATTGATTGTCAATCAGTGTTGCTTCCTAAGTGGACAGTTTGATTTCACAGAAGTGTGATTGACTTGGAGTTACATTGTGTTGTTTAAGTGTTCCCTTTATTTTTTTGAGCAGTGTATATTATATATAGTAGTACAGAGCCGCATTTTGGTGACCACCAGTATAGTAGTACAGTACAGTAGGCCATTGCTGTATCTTGCAGCTCCGTGTCTCTTCAAGTATCCATATCTGTGCTGCATTGTTTGTGAGCAGTATAGTAGTACAGTGCAGCATTTTGGGGACCACCAGTATATACATAGTAGTACAGTAAGTACAGTAGTCCATTGCTGTATCTTGCAGCTCCGTGTCACTTCAAGTATCCATATCTGTGCTGCATTGTTTGTGAGCAGTATAGTAGTACAGTGCAGCATTTTGGGGACCACCAGTATATATATATAGTACAGTACAGTAGTCCATTGCTGTATCTTGCAGCTCCGTGTCACTTCAAGTATCCATATCTGTGCTGCATTGTTTGTGAGCAGTATAGTAGTACAGTGCAGCATTTTGGGGACCACCAGTATATATATAGTAGTACAGTACAGTAGGCCATTGCTGTATCTTGCAGCTCCATGTCACTTCAAGTATCCATATCTGTGCTGCATTGTTTATTAGCAGTATAGTAGTACAGTGCAGCATTTTGGGGACCACCAGTATATATATAGTAGTACAGTACAGTAGTCCATTGCTGTATCTTGCAGCTCCGTGTCACTTCAAGTATCCATATCTGTGCTGCATTGTTTGTGAGCAGTATAGTAGTACAGTGCAGCATTTTGGGGACCACCAGTATATATATAGTAGTACAGTACAGTAGGCCATTGCTGTATCTTGCAGCTCCGTGTCACTTCAAGTATCCATATCTGTGCTGCATTGTTTGTTAACAGTATAGTAGTACAGTGCAGCATTTTGGGGACCACCAGTATATATATAGTAGTACAGTACAGTAGGCCATTGCTGTATCTTGCAGCTCCGTGTCACTTCAAGTATCCATATCTGTGCTGCATTGTTTGTTAACAGTATAGTAGTACAGTGCAGCATTTTGGGGACCACCAGTATATATATATAGTAGTACAGTACAGTAGGCCATTGCTGTATCTTGCAGCTCCGTGTCACTGCAAGTATCCATATCTGTGCTGAATTGGTGTGAGCAGTATATATTAGTACATTACAGTAGGCCATTGCTATTGATATAATAATATTACTGGCATATAATTCCACACATTAAAAAATGGAGAACAAAAATGTGAAAGGTAAAATAGGGAAAGATCAAGATCCACTTCCACCTAGTGCTGAAGCTGCTGCCACTAGTCATGGCAGAGACAATTCAATGCCATCAATGTCGTCTGCCAAGGCCGACGCCCAATATCATAGTAGAGAGCATGTAAAATCCAAAAAGCAAAAGTTCAGTAAAATGATGACCCAAAAATCTAAATTAAAAGTGTCTGAGGAGAAGCGTAAACTTGCTAATGTGCCATTTACGACACGGAGTGGCAAGGAACGGCTGAGGCCCTGGCCTGCGTTCATGGCTAGTGGTTTAGCTTCACATGAGGATGGAAGCACTCATCCTCCCGCTAGAAAAATTAAAAGAGTTAAGCTGGCAAAAGCCCAGCAAAGAACTGTGCGTTCTTCTAAATCACAAATCCCCAAGGAGTGTCCAATTGTGTCGGTTGCAATGCCTGACCTTCCCAACACTGGACGGGAAGAGGTGGCTCCTTCCACCATTTGCACGCCCCCTGCAAGTGCTGGAAGGAGCACCCATAGCCCAGTTCCTGATAGTCAAATTGAAGATGTCACTGTTGAAGTACACCAGGATGAGGATATGGGTGTTGCTGGCGCTGAGGAGGAAATTGACAAGGATGAATCTGATGGTGAGGTGGTTTATTTAAGTCAGGCACCTGGGGAGACACCTGTTGTCCATGGGATGAATAAGGCCATTGACATGCCTGGTCAAAATACCAAAAAAAAATCACCTCTACGGTGTGGAATTATTTCAACAGAAATGCGGACAACTGGTGTCAAGCCATGTGTTGCCTTTGTCAAGCTGTAATAAGTAGTGGTAAGGACGTTAACCACCTAGGAACATCCTCCCTTATACATCACCTGGAGCGCATTCATCAGAAGTCATTGACAAGTTTAAAAACTTTGGGTGACAGCGGAAGCAGTCCACTGACAACTAAATCCCTTCCTCTTGTACCCAAGCTCCTGCAAACCACACCACCAACTCCCTCAGTGTCAATTTCCTCCTTAGACAGGAAAGCCAATAGTCCTGCAGGCCATGTTACTGGCAAGTCTGACGAGTCCTCTCCTGACTGGGATTCCTCCAATGGATATTTGAGTGTAACGTCTACTGCTGTTGGTGCTGCTGTTGTTGCTGCTGGGAGTCGATCATCATCCCAGAGGGGAAGTCGGAAGACCACTTGTACTACTTCCAGTAAGCAATTGACTGTCCATCAGCAGATAACTCAGGCCTTGGCAGCTGTGTTGGTGTTAGATGTGCCTCCGGTATCCGGTGTTAGTTCACAGGGACTTAGAGAATTTCTTGAGGCAGTGTGTCCCCGGTACCAAATACCATCTAGGTTCCACTTCTCTAGGCAGGCGATACAGAGAATGTACACAGATGTCAGAAAAAGACTCACCAGTGTCCTAAAAAATGCAGTTTTACCCAATGTCCACTTAACCACGGACATGTGGACAAGTGGAGCAGGGCAGACTCAGGACTATATGACTGTGACAGCCCACTGGGTAGATGTATTGCCTCCCGCAGCATGAACAGCAGCGGCAGCACCAGTAGCAGCATCTCGCAAACGCCAACTCGTTCCTAGGCAGGCTACGCTTTGTATCACCGCTTTGCATAAGTGGCACACAGCTGACAACCTCTTACGGAAACTGAGGAACATCATCGCAGATTGGCTTACCCCAATTGGACTCTCCTGGGGATTTGTGACATCAGACAACGCCACCAATATTGTGCGTGCCTTACATGTGGGCAATTCCAGCACGTCCGATGTTTTGCACATACATTGAATTTGGTGGTGCAGAATTTAAAAAAAATCGACAGGGGCGTGCAAGAGATGCTGTCGGTGGCCCGAAGAATTGCGGGCCACTTTCGGCATTCAGCCACCGCGTGCCGAAGACTGGAGCACCAGCAAATACTCCTGAACCTGTCCCACCATCAGCTGAAGCAAGAGGTGGTAACGAGCGGGAATTCAACCCTCTATATGCTTCAGAGGATGGAGGAGCAGCAAAAGGCCATTCAAGCCTATACATATGCCTACGATATAGGCAAAGGAGGGGGAATGCACCTGACTCAAGCGCAGTGGAGAATAATTTCAACGTTGTGCAAGGTTCTGCAACCCTTTGAACTTGCCACACTTGAAGTCAGTTCAGACACTGCCAGCCTGAGTCAGGTCATTCCCCTCATCAGGCTTTTGCAGAAGCAGCTGAAGAGATTGAAGGAGGAGCTAAAATGGAGCGATTCCGCTAGGCATGTGGGACTTGTCGATCGAGCCCTTAATTCGTTTAACCAGGATTCACGGGTGGTCAATCTGTTGAAATCAGAGCACTACATTTTGGCCACCGTGCTCGATCCTAGGTTTAAAGCCTACGTTGTATTTCTCTTTCCGGCAGACACAAGTCTGCACATGTTCAAAGACCTGCTGGTGAGACACTTGTCAAGTCAAGCGGAACGTGACCCGCCAACAGCTCCTCCTTCATTTTCTCCCGCCACTGGAGCTGCCAGGAAAAGGATCAGATTTCCAAAACCACCCGCTGGCGGTGATGCAGGGCAGTCAGGAGCGAAAACTGACATCTGGTCCGGACTGAAGGACCTGCCAATGATTACTGACAAGTCGTCTACTGTCACTGCATATGATTCTGTCACCATTGAAAGAATGGTGGAGGATTATATGAGTGACCGCATCCAAGTAGGCATGTCAGACAGTCCGTACGTATACTGGCAGGAAAAGAGGCAATTTTGAGGCCCTTGCACAAACTGGCTTTATTTTACCTGAGTTGCCCGCCCTCCAGTGTGTACTCCGAATGAGTGTTTAGTGCAGCCGGTCACCTTGTCAGCGATCGGCGTACGAGGTTACTTCCACAAAATGTGGAGAAGATGATGTTCATCAAAATGAATTATGATCAATTCCTCCGTGGAAACATTCACCAGCAATTGCCTCCAGAAAGTACACAGGAACCTGAGATGGCGGATTCCAGTGGGGACGAATTAATACTCTGTGAGGAGGGGGATGTACACAGTGAAAGGGGTGAGGAATCGGAGGATGATGATGAGGTCGACATCTTGCCTCTGTAGAGCCAGTTTGAACAAGGAGAGATTGACTGCTTCTTTTGTTGGCAGGGGCACAAACCAACCAGTCATTTCAGCCACAGTCGTGTGGCAGACCCTGTCGCTGAAATGATGGGTTTGTTAAAGTGTGCATGTCCTGTTTATACAACAACATAAGGGTGGGTGGGAGGGCCCAAGGACATTTCCATCTTGCACCTCTTTTTTTATTTATTTATCTTTGCATCATGTGATGTTTGGGGCCAATTTTTATAAGTGCCATCCTGTCTGACACTGCAGTGCCACTCCTAGATGGGCCAGGTGTTTGTGCCGGCCACTTGGGTCGCTTAGCTTAGTCATCACGCGACCTCGGTGCAAATTTTAGGACTAAAAATAATATTGTGAGGTGTTCAGAATAGACTGGAAATTAGTGGAAATTATGATTATTGAGGTTAATAATACTATAGGATCAAAATTACCCCCAAATTCTATGATTTAAGCTGTTTTTGAGGGGTTTTTGAAAAAAACCACCCGAATCCAAAACACCTGAATCCGACAAAAAAATTTCAGTGAGGTTTTGCCAAAACGCATCCGAATCCAAAACCAAAACACAGAACCCGAAAAATTTACGGTCACATCTCTATACGATTCCAAACGATTTGGTACAATGTGACTTTTTTGAGCATGCTATACATCACATAGGATATGTCAAGCGCCTACATATTGCATGGGATGTATAGCATGCATTCCACAGGTACCATTAGATACATCTGATGGTCTGGATTAGGGTGCTTCAAACTTCCTACTATAGATCTCAAGCGATGTATCGCGAGCACAAAAACCACTGTTCGATTCCATACAATTCCACTTGATCACGACAAATAACGAGTGCAGCACCAACAACCTGGAGGACTCGACCCGATGCTCACGGGGCCGCGCATTGGATCGGATCGGATATACAGCTAAAAATGCACGATTTCACCCAATATATAGTTCTGAGTGACCAAATTGAGCTGAAATTGAGCAAAATCGTTCTAGTGTATGGGGCCCTTTAGACACTGCATTTTGTGTCGTTGTGGCTTAACAGAAGGTTTAAGGAGTGATAACATGGCAAATCACGTGGAGAAGTGGAGTGTGGTCTACTCTGCTGGATGTCTGAAAGATGATCTCAAAATTCAGGAGTGTCGCAACATTCTGGAAAAATGGGCAAGTAAATTATAAATATTAATTATTTTATTTCAAGTTTGTCTCTCAGTGGGGGTAATTCCAAGTTGATTGCAGCAGGAAATTTTTTAGCAGTTGGGCAAAACCATGTGCACTGCAGGGGGAGCAGATATAACATGTGCAGAGAGAGTTAGATTTGGGTGGGTTATTTTGTTTCTGTGCAGGGTAAATACTGGCTGCTTTATTTTTACACTGCAATTTAGATTGCAGATTGAACTCACCACACCCAAATCTAACTCTCTCTGCACATGTCATATCTGCTCCCCCTGCAGTGCACATGGTTTTGCCCAACTGCTAAAAAATTTCCTGCTGCAATCAACTTGGAATTACCCCCACTGTGAGCTCTTCAGGAGACGAGAGGGTGAGTCACAGTCAATTCACTGTATCTTCCCTGTTGCCTGACACTGCCGAAGGGGTGACTGAATGTTCACCCTCCTAGGTTGGTCTTTTATCAATAACACTATCGGTAACTGTGAAGCAGGAGCTGCTTTTCCTCCACATTATGCGGTCTTTTAGTACATGTACCTGTCTGTTTGTATATTTTGGTCATATCTACCTAAAAAATCATTTAAATAATCATATACTTCATTTTATTTTAATATATATATAATGCAATACATTTGAATGTGTTGTATTTATTTAGTATATCCATGTCAACTGGCTTGTATCACTGTACATAGGGGACATTAGAATTTGGGTAAGTACAGTAACTAACTACCATAGGCGTTTCTATCATGGGTGCAATGTGTGCATTGTACAGAGGTCCTTGGTTCCAGGGGACCCCACACTGCACACACTGCACTCATATTTTTTAATACTCACCTTTCCGGAGTTACACGACGGGCCCTGCAGCCACGGCAAAAAATCACTCCCAAAATGGCTGCTGCGCATGCACAGTAGATAATTAGTCTGCACATGGGCCCCTCTCTTAAGCACTTAACTGACAATTTTTTCCCAAAAACCACTACAACTTCTTATCCAAAATTATTTTATTTAGAAATGTATTTTTTTTGATGTTTGTAAAAAAAAAATTCCAGACATCGAAACTTCGGAAAACACCATCGGAATATCGTGAACAACGCGAAAACATAGAGATTATTGTGGTTTAGATTTTAATAGCCCTGGCAGCAAGGGCAGGTAGGGGGGGGGGGGGGGGGGGGTTGGGGTCGGGGGTGTCTTGGCGGTGTTAATTCACACTTCCCCAGCTGTGGCTATAGGCCCTCATTCCGAGTCGTTCGCTCGTTAATTTTCTTCGCATCGCAGCGTTTTTTTGCTTAGTACGCATGCGCAATGTTCGCACTGCGACTGTGCCAAGTAATTTTGCTATGAAGATAGTTTTTTTACTCACGGCTTTTTCTTCGCTCCGGCGATCGTAGTGTGATTGACAGGAAATGGGTGTTACTGGGCGGAAACACGGCGTTTTATGGGCGTGTGGATATAAACGCTACCGTTTCCGGAAAAAACGCGGGAGTGGCTGGAGAAACGGGGGAGTGTCTGGGCGAACGCTGGGTGTGTTTGTGACGTCAAACCAGGAACGACAAGCACTGAACTGATCGCAGATGCCGAGTAAGTCTGAAGCTACTCTGAAACTGCTAAGTAGTTTGTAATCGCAATATTGCGAATACATCGTTCGCAATTTTAAGAAGCTAAGATTCACTCCCAGTAGGTGGCGGCTTAGCGTGTGTAACTCTGCTAAAATCGCCTTGCGAGCGAACAACTCGGAATGAGGGCCATTGTCTGCAGCCACTGGGTGGGGGATCCTGCAGTGCTGACCGATCAGCAGTGATTGGCAGTTTGGCAAACACTGGGGTCGGATGCGGGAACCCTCTGTGAGCTACAACTGCAGGAAGTTTCCCTTCCCTACAGCTGCAAACACTGTCTATCTGACTGGTTGCATCCTATGCTTAACTCAGCATCGTTAGCAGAAGTGCTGAAATCGCTATTTGGCCATTTCATCACTTCTGTGCATGCGCAAGGACTTAAACTGCGATCTCATGCAGTTGCATTCAAAGTCCCAGCGGGGAACAGGGCGTCCCAGCGGAGGCATGTCCGGACCGTTTGCGGGGCAGTCCGAGGCAGCTGTGTGAGGCCACATGCAGCTGTTGTGGCCTGAAACATTGCTGCCCGGCTACTGCCTTCACAGCTAGGCTGCGTAGGCAGCGGGAAACCCTTAAGGTGTGAGCATTTCAGCTTGGGGGGGGGGGGGGGGGGGGGTGGAGAACCCGGCATGCAGCCCAGGTCAGATAAAGCACTTGCCGGTGTGGTCGCCAGGCAAGTGGTTAAAATGCCTCTGGTAACTACTGTACTGTTTGCAGAAATAAAAACCAAACAATTTCATCCTCTGTACATGAGATGTGGTTATTCTTGTGATTGCTGTTGCTATATTTTGCTGTTTGCGATTATATGCAAATATGGGCAGAAGCTGCTGTCACATTATTTCTATCCGACGACTTACAATAAATTGGTACCATCGTTGCAAATTAGGTCATGTTGCAGATTCTGAGTGCCTCTGAAGATGCGCAGGCTGAGCTGCTCTACTGGGAGGCTGAGGGCTCTCCAGAAGCAAGTAAGATCGCAACTGCTAATTTTTGCACACCCAGAAAATGCTGTCTGAATGCAGAGGCGCCACTGGTAACAGTGACACCCGGTGTGGGAGGGCACATTAAGTGCGCAACGAATCAATGTGCCAGAAAAAGGGGTGCGTACACATAGATAGGGCGTGCCCTCACAGATATGGGGCGTAGCCTAGCAGCCCAGACCCCCGTTTCATCACTCAGGGAGTCTCAGAGATGAGGGCAGCCTCCAGGGACCAGTTAAGTGTCAGCTCCTGCACAGTGACAGGAGCACGGTGCTGTACGCATCGACCCGGCTACCATTTACACTGCACAGTTTGCCCAGTTGAATACGTGTTCAACCCTGCAAACTACCCGAGTTGGAATACCGGGTCACTCGACCCAGATTATTCCAACTGGGCACTTTTACACCGAGCAGCATCACGGGTTATGCACGTTCATGTGCAATAACCTGTGTTATATGCTGGCGGTGTAAAAGGGGTATAACTGTATGACAAGTGCCACTGTCACATTCTCAGACACATTTCTAAGTCCAATAAAATCTCTGGTTTTCAGTATAATCAGCATTCAGTTTGTTTCCCAATGAGGTTTTCAGCTGTTCATATATTGGTTATAAAGACCTACAAGGAGCTGAGAAAAACAACTGGCGTCCAAATGAATGACCTCATTATCGAGTGGAACATTTACACAGCTAATTCTCATTATTTACCCTCTTTTAGCTCCTTACATAAATAGTATCATAATAGTATCAAATAATTTACTTAATCAGTCAACAGGCATGAATAATTTATACACAGACGTCACTATCAAATAACTATGTACTTTAGTCACTATATTTACATATTATATCAATATTAACCACTATTATTTAAAAAAACCTACCTTCGCTTGTGCTTACTAGTATATCTATGCCATATATGTTACAATTATACCTTGCTGCAGAGTCCCCCCCCCCCCCCCCTATTCTTTATTCAGCTGATTATTTTATCTATCAGTGCTGTTTGATAAGCAATGGGAAATGGAAAGGTTAAAGCTGGGTAGAAATTAATTTGATTTTCAAAGTGCCCTTCATTGTGTAGCTCCAAGAAATTTCATATTTTAACTCTTTCATCTTGATTTCTCAGTTTATAGGGGACATTGGCTGTTGTATTTTATCATTGTTCCAGATTGAGGGCACTGTAGGTTAATTCCCACAGCCTTCTTCATATCCACAATACATAGGGATAGGATCTCAGAATGTTTCGCAGTCATGATCTAGATCTACTTGAAGGAAATATTATTGAGTCAGAATACTTGGCACTACTGCAGGAGCATAGCGTCTTTCACCTTGGAATCAATATTTAATTGTGAAATCTTAGCTGTTCTTTAGCAAGATGTTTGCTGGGAGCTCATTTTTGATATCTAATAAAAATCAAGACGCCAATAAATTAAAAATTAAGATGGTGCCAATAAACTACATTGCTCGCTGAACTATTTGACTTTGTTGGACACTTGTTAACTCTTTTTTTATATTTTTTTCATTGGCATGTACAATTTAGACCACAGGTTCTCAAACTGGGGGGCAGATGTAATAAGCCTGGAAAAGGCATAAGGAAGTGATAAAACAGTGATAAGTGCAAGGTGATAAACGCACCAGCCAATCAGCTCATGACTGTTAATTTACATATTGGAGCTGATTGGCTGGTGCGTTTATCACCATGCACTTATCACTGGTTTATCACTTCCTTATGCCTTTTCCAGGCTTAATACATCTGCCCCTTTGTCCTCAGGACCACACACAGTGCATGTTTTGCAGGTGCACAGGTGTATTATTACTTACTGTATTATTACTTACTAACACATTTTAAAAGTCCACAGGTGGAGCTAATTATTTTTCTTGTGATTCTGTGAGGAGACCTGCAAAACATGCACTGTGTGGGGTCCTGAGGTCCGAGTTTGAGAACCTGTGATGTAGATAATATCAATAATGGTCACTGCAAACAACACAATGGATAACATAATATGCAGTAAGGCAGAAGACAGAAATATAAATGGCAACAAAAGCAGATATAGATATTATGGTATTGCATTATAATGCAAACATCAAAATATTAGTCACGAGGAGACTGGGATAAGGATTACAGAGCTACAATATAGATTGTAAGCTTCACCGGGGTAGGAACTAGAGATGAGCGGGTTCGGTTTCTCTGAATCCGAACCCGCCAGAACTTCATGTTTTTTTTCACGGGTCCGAGCGACTCGGATCTTCCCGCCTTGCTCGGTTAACCCGAGCGCGCCCGAACGTCATCATGACGCTGTCGGATTCTCGCGAGGCTCGGATTCTATCGCGAGACTCGGATTCTATATAAGGAGCCCGCGTCGCCGCCATTTTCACACGTGCATTGAGATTGATAGGGAGAGGACGTGGCTGGCGTCCTCTCCGTTTAGAATTAGAATAGATTAGAGAGACACTTGATTTACTAATTTTGGGGAGCATTAGGAGTACTCAGTAGTGTACAGTGCAGAGTTTTGCTGATAGTGACCAGTGACCACCACTTTTATTTATAATCCGTTCTCTGCCTGAAAAAAGCGATACACAGCACACAGTGACTCAGTCACATACCATATCTGTGTGCACTGCTCAGGCTCAGGCCAGTGTGCTGCATCATCTATTATCTATATATAATATTATATATATCTGTCTGACTGCTCAGCTCACACAGCTTATAATTGTGGGGGAGACTGGGGAGCACTACTGCAGTGCCAGTTATAGGTTATAGCAGGAGCCAGGAGTACATAATATATTATATAGTGAGTGACCACCAGACACACAGTGCAGTTTATTTAATATATCCGTTCTCTGCCTGAAAAAAGCGATACACACAGTGACTCAGTCAGTCACATACCATATCTGTGTGCACTGCTCAGGCTCAGGCCAGTGTGCTGCATCATCTATATATATATTATATATCTGTCTGACTGCTCAGCTCACACAGCTTATAATTGTGGGGGAGACTGGGGAGCACTACTGCAGTGCCAGTTATAGGTTATAGCAGGAGCCAGGAGTACATAATATTATATTAAAATTAAACAGTGCACACTTTTGCTGCAGGAGTGCCACTGCCAGTGTGACTAGTGACCAGTGACCTGACCACCAGTATATAATATTAGTAGTATACTATCTCTTTATCAACCAGTCTATATTAGCAGCAGACACAGTACAGTGCGGTAGTTCACGGCTGTGGCTACCTCTGTGTCGGCACTCGGCAGCCCGTCCATAATTGTATATACCACCTAACCGTGGTTTTTTTTTCTTTCTTTATACATACATACTAGTTACGAGTATACTATCTCTTTATCAACCAGTCTATATATTAGCAGCAGACACAGTACAGTGCGGTAGTTCACGGCTGTGGCTACCTCTGTGTCGGCACTCGGCAGCCCGTCCATAATTGTATATACCACCTAACCGTGTTTTTTTTTTCTTTCTTTATACATACATACTAGTTACGAGTATACTATCTCTTTATCAACCAGTCTATATATTAGCAGCAGACACAGTACAGTGCGGTAGTTCACGGCTGTGGCTACCTCTGTGTCGGCACTCGGCAGCCCGTCCATAATTGTATATACCACCTAACCGTGGTTTTTTTTTCTTTCTTTATACATACATACTAGTTACGAGTATACTATCTCTTTATCAACCAGTCTATATATTAGCAGCAGACACAGTACAGTGCGGTAGTTCACGGCTGTGGCTACCTCTGTGTCGGCACTCGGCAGCCCGTCCATAATTGTATATACCACCTAACCGTGGTTTTTTTTTCTTTCTTTATACATACATACTAGTTACGAGTATACTATCTCTTTATCAACCAGTCTATATATTAGCAGCAGACACAGTACAGTGCGGTAGTTCACGGCTGTGGCTACCTCTGTGTCGGCACTCGGCAGCCCGTCCATAATTGTATATACCACCTAACCGTGGTTTTTTTTTCTTTCTTTATACATACATACTAGTTACGAGTATACTATCTCTTTATCAACCAGTCTATATATTAGCAGCAGACACAGTACAGTGCGGTAGTTCACGGCTGTGGCTACCTCTGTGTCGGCACTCGGCAGCCCGTCCATAATTGTATATACCACCTAACCGTGGTTTTTTTTTCTTTCTTTATACATACATACTAGTTACGAGTATACTATCTCTTTATCAACCAGTCTATATATTAGCAGCAGACACAGTACAGTGCGGTAGTTCACGGCTGTGGCTACCTCTGTGTCGGCACTCGGCAGCCCGTCCATAATTGTATATACCACCTAACCGTGGTTTTTTTTTCTTTCTTTATACATACATACTAGTTACGAGTATACTATCTCTTTATCAACCAGTCTATATATTAGCAGCAGACACAGTACAGTGCGGTAGTTCACGGCTGTGGCTACCTCTGTGTCGGCACTCGGCAGCCCGTCCATAATTGTATATACCACCTAACCGTGGTTTTTTTTTCTTTCTTTATACATACATACTAGTTACGAGTATACTATCTCTTTATCAACCAGTCTATATATTAGCAGCAGACACAGTACAGTGCGGTAGTTCACGGCTGTGGCTACCTCTGTGTCGGCACTCGGCAGCCCGTCCATAATTGTATACTAGTATCCAATCCATCTCCATTGTTTACCTGAGGTGCCTTTTAGTTGTGCCTATTAAAATGTGGAGAACAAAAATGTTGAGGTTCCAAAATTAGGGAAAGATCAAGATCCACTTCCACCTCGTGCTGAAGCTGCTGCCACTAGTCATGGCCGAGACGATGAAATGCCAGCAACGTCGTCTGCCAAGGCCGATGCCCAATGGCATAGTACAGAGCATGTCAAAACCAAAACACCAAATATCAGTAAAAAAAGGACTCCAAAACCTAAAATAAAATTGTCGGAGGAGAAGCGTAAACTTGCCAATATGCCATTTACCACACGGAGTGGCAAGGAACGGCTGAGGCCCTGGCCTATGTTCATGGCTAGTGGTTCAGCTTCACATGAGGATGGAAGCACTCAGCCTCTCGCTAGAAAACTGAAAAGACTCAAGCTGGCAAAAGCACCGCAAAGAACTGTGCGTTCTTTGAAATCCCAAATCCACAAGGAGAGTCCAATTGTGTCGGTTGCGATGCCTGACCTTCCCAACACTGGACGTGAAGAGCATGCGCCTTCCACCATTTGCACGCCCCCTGCAAGTGCTGGAAGGAGCACCCGCAGTCCAGTTCCTGATAGTCAGATTGAAGATGTCAGTGTTGAAGTACACCAGGATGAGGAGGATATGGGTGTTGCTGGCGCTGGGGAGGAAATTGACCAGGAGGATTCTGATGGTGAGGTGGTTTGTTTAAGTCAGGCACCCGGGGAGACACCTGTTGTCCGTGGGAGGAATATGGCCGTTGACATGCCAGGTGAAAATACCAAAAAAATCAGCTCTTCGGTGTGGAGGTATTTCACCAGAAATGCGGACAACAGGTGTCAAGCCGTGTGTTCCCTTTGTCAAGCTGTAATAAGTAGGGGTAAGGACGTTAACCACCTCGGAACATCCTCCCTTATACGTCACCTGCAGCGCATTCATAATAAGTCAGTGACAAGTTCAAAAACTTTGGGTGACAGCGGAAGCAGTCCACTGACCAGTAAATCCCTTCCTCTTGTAACCAAGCTCACGCAAACCACCCCACCAACTCCCTCAGTGTCAATTTCCTCCTTCCCCAGGAATGCCAATAGTCCTGCAGGCCATGTCACTGGCAATTCTGACGAGTCCTCTCCTGCCTGGGATTCCTCCGATGCATCCTTGTGTGTAACGCCTACTGCTGCTGGCGCTGCTGTTGTTGCCGCTGGGAGTCGATGGTCATCCCAGAGGGGAAGTCGTAAGCCCACTTGTACTACTTCCAGTAAGCAATTGACTGTTCAACAGTCCTTTGCGAGGAAGATGAAATATCACAGCAGTCATCCTACTGCAAAGCGGATAACTGAGTCCTTGACAACTATGTTGGTGTTAGACGTGCGTCCGGTATCCGCCGTTAGTTCACAGGGAACTAGACAATTTATTGAGGCAGTGTGCCCCCGTTACCAAATACCATCTAGGTTCCACTTCTCTAGGCAGGCGATACCGAGAATGTACACGGACGTCAGAAAAAGACTCACCAGTGTCCTAAAAAATGCAGTTGTACCCAATGTCCACTTAACCACGGACATGTGGACAAGTGGAGCAGGGCAGGGTCAGGACTATATGACTGTGACAGCCCACTGGGTAGATGTATGGACTCCCGCCGCAAGAACAGCAGCGGCGGCACCAGTAGCAGCATCTCGCAAACGCCAACTCTTTCCTAGGCAGGCTACGCTTTGTATCACCGCTTTCCAGAATACGCACACAGCTGAAAACCTCTTACGGCAACTGAGGAAGATCATCGCGGAATGGCTTACCCCAATTGGACTCTCCTGTGGATTTGTGGCATCGGACAACGCCAGCAATATTGTGTGTGCATTAAATATGGGCAAATTCCAGCACGTCCCATGTTTTGCACATACCTTGAATTTGGTGGTGCAGAATTTTTTAAAAAACGACAGGGGCGTGCAAGAGATGCTGTCGGTGGCCAGAAAAATTGCGGGACACTTTCGGCGTACAGGCACCACGTACAGAAGACTGGAGCACCACCAAAAACTACTGAACCTGCCCTGCCATCATCTGAAGCAAGAAGTGGTAACGAGGTGGAATTCAACCCTCTATATGCTTCAGAGGTTGGAGGAGCAGCAAAAGGCCATTCAAGCCTATACAATTGAGCACGATATAGGAGATGGAATGCACCTGTCTCAAGTGCAGTGGAGAATGATTTCAACGTTGTGCAAGGTTCTGATGCCCTTTGAACTTGCCACACGTGAAGTCAGTTCAGACACTGCCAGCCTGAGTCAGGTCATTCCCCTCATCAGGCTTTTGCAGAAGAAGCTGGAGGCATTGAAGAAGGAGCTAAAAGGGAGCTATTCCGCTAGGCATGTGGGACTTGTGGATGCAGCCCTTAATTCGCTTAACAAGGATTCACGGGTGGTCAATCTGTTGAAATCAGAGCACTACATTTTGGCCACCGTGCTCGATCCTAGATTTAAAGCCTACCTTGGATCTCTCTTTCCGGCAGACACAGGTCTGCTGGGGTTGAAAGACCTGCTGGTGACAAAATTGTCAAGTCAAGCGGAACGCGACCTGTCAACATCTCCTCCTTCACATTCTCCCGCAACTGGGGGTGCGAGGAAAAGGCTCAGAATTCCGAGCCCACCCGCTGGCGGTGATGCAGGGCAGTCTGGAGCGACTGCTGATGCTGACATCTGGTCCGGACTGAAGGACCTGACAACGATTACGGACATGTCGTCTACTGTCACTGCATATGATTCTCTCAACATTGATAGAATGGTGGAGGATTATATGAGTGACCGCATCCAAGTAGGCACGTCACACAGTCCGTACTTATACTGGCAGGAAAAAGAGGCAATTTGGAGGCCCTTGCACAAACTGGCTTTATTCTACCTAAGTTGCCCTCCCACAAGTGTGTACTCCGAAAGAGTGTTTAGTGCCGCCGCTCACCTTGTCAGCAATCGGCGTACGAGGTTACATCCAGAAAATGTGGAGAAGATGATGTTCATTAAAATGAATTATAATCAATTCCTCCGCGGAGACATTGACCAGCAGCAATTGCCTCCACAAAGTACACAGGGAGCTGAGATGGTGGATTCCAGTGGGGACGAATTGATAATCTGTGAGGAGGGGGATGTACACGGTGATATATCGGAGGGTGAAGATGAGGTGGACATCTTGCCTCTGTAGAGCCAGTTTGTGCAAGGAGAGATTAATTGCTTCTTTTTTTGGGGGGGTCCAAACCAACCCGTCATATCAGTCACAGTCGTGTGGCAGACCCTGTCACTGAAATGATGGGTTGGTTAAAGTGTGCATGTCCTGTTTTGTTTATACAACATAAGGGTGGGTGGGAGGGCCCAAGGACAATTCCATCTTGCACCTCTTTTTTCTTTTCTTTTTCTTTGCATCATGTGCTGATTGGGGAGGGTTTTTTTGGAAGGGACATCCTGCGTGACACTGCAGTGCCACTCCTAGATGGGCCCGGTGTTTGTGTCGGCCACTAGGGTCGCTAATCTTACTCACACAGTCAGCTACCTCATTGCGCCTCTTTTTTTCTTTGCGTCATGTGCTGTTTGGGGAGGGTTTTTTGGAAGGGCCATCCTGCGTGACACTGCAGTGCCACTCCTAGATGGGCCCGGTGTTTGTGTCGGCCACTAGGGTCGCTAATCTTACTCACACAGCTACCTCATTGCGCCTCTTTTTTTCTTTGCGTCATGTGCTGTTTGGGGAGGGTTTTTTGGAAGGGCCATCCTGCGTGACACTGCAGTGCCACTCCTAGATGGGCCCGGTGTTTGTGTCGGCCACTAGGGTCGCTAATCTTACTCACACAGCTACCTCATTGCGCCTCTTTTTTTCTTTGCGTCATGTGCTGTTTGGGGAGGGTTTTTTGGAAGGGACATCCTGCGTGACACTGCAGTGCCACTCCTAGATGGGCCCGGTGTTTGTGTCGGCCACTAGGGTCGCTTATCTTACTCACACAGCGACCTCGGTGCAAATTTTAGGACTAAAAATAATATTGTGAGGTGTGAGGTATTCAGAATAGACTGAAAATGAGTGTAAATTATGGTTTTTGAGGTTAATAATACTTTGGGATCAAAATGACCCCCAAATTCTATGATTTAAGCTGTTTTTTAGTGTTTTTGGAAAAAAACACCCGAATCCAAAACACACCCGAATCCGACAAAAATAATTCGGTGAGGTTTTGCCAAAACGCGTTCGAACCCAAAACACGGCCGCGGAACCGAACCCAAAACCAAAACACAAAACCCGAAAAATTTCAGGCGCTCATCTCTAGTAGGAACTCATGTGAATGGCCAAATATTCTCTGTAGAGTGCTGCGGAATATGTGTGCACTATAGAAATAACTGGTAATAATAATATGGGGGTTCAGCAGACAAAAAAATTGTACCAAAGGGTAGAGTGAAAGCAATCCCAATTTAGGGGCAGATTACATCAATGAAGCTTTCCCAGATGATGAGAAATTGTTGAATACATCGCTCATTTCCAAGAGAAGCCTGAAGCCAGTCCACAAGAGGAGCTGAAAAAGAATAAGAAACGGCTGCGCAAAGTAGCAGGGAAAATTATGGAGACTGAGAGCAGACGTGTATGAAAAAAGGGGTTTATTTAAACAATTTAATAAAAACATATATATAAAAGCAATTACTAAAACTTAATTAATACTATGAAGTAATATAACTTGGCACCCTAATGGTATGACTGTAAGATCTATCAAACCAGTAATGTGGCTAAATAGCAGCAATGGTAACAGTGTATCCGATAGGTATACTTGATTTTGTTTCTCCGTGAGAAAGGAATACACAATCACATTACGTGGATACAGTTCAGCTTTCCACTAATAGGCAGTGTGCAATTGTTACAGTTCCGGAATACAAGTGATATTTGCCGTACTGGAAATGAGCTCAATCAACAGTAAAATACCTCTATGTGGGCTGGTACAACCGAGCGTCCTCGGTTGATGAGTCCTGCAATGCCCACCACGTAGCTGTATGGAGAGGAAATTAATACCGCCAAGCGGATGCGGGAGGCTGGAAGCCGCGTGCTGAAGAGAGACAGCCTTCGGGGGTCACAATGCTGGTGCGGATCACACTGATCGGAGGAGCTGTTTGGATCCTGGAGGATGCAGTTTCTAGCCACTGCTGATATGATTTAAAGCAGTTTCTCGCCTTAGAAATTCTCATGCCTTGTGGAAGGACATCCAATACAGCCTACTTGGGAGTTAAAGCAACAAAACTGAAGAAATCG
Organism: Pseudophryne corroboree; assembly: GCF_028390025.1. Taxonomy (NCBI): domain Eukaryota; kingdom Metazoa; phylum Chordata; class Amphibia; order Anura; family Myobatrachidae; genus Pseudophryne; species Pseudophryne corroboree. Next base: position 364,964,097 of record NC_086447.1, read on the forward strand.
TACAACGCAAAACCTCCATACATGGATCCAAAACCATCATATAACAGGGCAGGACATCGGACAATGCAGCAAATCAGCATAAAGATTGAGAAGAAGGAGGAGATTGTTAGTCTTCAAACACCAATAATGATCCACAGTAAAACCATCAGGCCTGAGAGATTTTATGCAGTTGCGGGCCTGAGATAACAGCAGAGATTTTGCTCAATGTGTCAAGTAAGTCATATTGAGAAGACATCAAAGTAGGCATTTGGGCCTCATCAATCGAATCACAAGGGAGGGACAGGGAACTATTGCTGTAAATAAAATCCTATAATAATAGAAACAAAATGTCAGCTATGGCAGAAGTGGAGGTGTGAGGAAAGCTAGGGGGTGTCAGTTTTGATTGCAATAATATGGTTCCAGGGTTTAGCAGACTGCATCATGGAGTCAACAACTTGCCAGCTTTTTGGCCAAGCAATAATATTTATTTTTTGTATAGTCCGATTTAGGGCCTAATTCAGAGAACTTAGGGGGAAATTCCAAGTTGATCTCAGCAGGAAACTTTTTAGCAGTTGGGCAAAACCATGTGCACTGCAGGGGGGGGGGGCAGATATAACATGTGCAGAGAGAGTTAGATTTGGGTGGGGTGTGTTCAAACTGAAATCTAAATTGCAGTGTAAAAATAAAGCAGCCAGTATTTACCCTGCACAGAAACAAAATAACCCACCCAAATCTAACTCTCTGCACATGTTATATCTGCCCCCCCCCTGCAGTGCACATGGTTTTGCCCAACTGCTAAAAAGTTTCCTGCTGCGATCAACTCAGAATTACCCCCTTAGTATCTAAGCCTGATTTTTTTCGCAGTTGAGCGATTATCGTCTGCACATGCATCTTAATGTGGATACACACTGGTAGATATATCTGTCGATCAATTGATCGGCAGATATATCTATGGACGGATCGGGCAGTTTGTTGAGCATACACACTGCCCGATCCGTCGGGGACTGATGTCATAAACTGGGCGGGCGTGTACACACGGCCGCCCAGTTCAGCTGTCAGTCACCGCTGGCTGCCGCAGCATGTGTACGGGCGGTCGGCCAACCGCCCGTACACACACAGCGACGCGCCAATATATCGGTAGACATATTGGCCATCAACTGTGCAGCGGGGTCGACGCGATATGTCTGTGAACGACAGAGTTCACAGACGTATCGGCCATGCACACTGGCCGACGGACCCACAATATATCACACTCTTAAGTCACACTCTGCATGTGCTGTGATGGTCTTTCAATGCCTGTCACAGAGAGGATTTATTTGCAAAGTGATTGACAGTCAGGGACCATTTGTGGGCAGTAATGGGGAGTGGCAGCAAAAATGCAGGCGTGTCATGACTGTTTTAGGGGCATGTTGGCAGCTGCAACCTAATATGCAACAGACTTCCAGGGTCTCAGATCCTGCTGCACGACCCTAGAGCTACTTAGAACTTTGACTAATCTGCAACAGATGCTGCACCTTTGTACAGCGCCGCTGGGATTTGCAAAGCCACCAGTGAGTATCTCACTACAAATCCAGGTGGCAGCAACTTTGCATATTTTTGCACAGCCTCTGTGTACGCATTTGCAGCTGCGAACGCATCTGCATACATCAATGAATCAGGCCTTTAGTCTGTGCTTTGGCCAGGAGAAAACTATCTAACGTGGACTTGGCTTACTTGCCCAACGTAATATGGTGCGAGTTTTAAACTTATACATAGTAAAAAAAAAAATGAAATCGCAAAATAATACACCTGCTTTAGATAGGCAAGTTTAAGGAGACACCTAAATTAAAAATGAAAAAAAAAAACAACAACAAAAAAACTAAAGAAGACCATTTATACTAATTGAACATATCTAAGCAAGTTAAAAGCATGCACAGATCAGTGAAATCCTTGCATGCTTCTGTCTGTGAAAATTAAGTAAGAGTTAAAAATTGACTGAGGTCCCCCTACACTGAATCTTATGCAAACCACAAGGACCACCTCAATTGACCTTGTGGTTTTCATGTCTAACCACAAGGTCAATTGAGGTGACCCTTGTGATTTAGATAGGATTCAATGTACCATTGAAGTATATGGAGTGGAGCCACTCCATACACTTTAATGGGGAAGCTGTGATTGATAGCCTGGAAGGAAAATCGGAGAGGGAGGGTGTTCCAGAGAGGTAGGGGTGGGAGGGGCAGAAGGGTGGCCAGTACCACTAAGAATTTTTTCTACTTGAACCACTGGTACTGTACAACTGTTACCTTAAGTAATCATAGTAAAATAAAACAGTCATTGAGAATAAAACCAAACAAATTCCTCCAGCACACCAAAATGGCCCAGCAAATGAAACATACATCATAAATAATAATAATAATAATAATAATAATAATAATAATAATGTAGAGATCTCAGTTATATACATTTGCAAACATATGGTAAGCCATCACTTACAGCAAGGAGTCTCTACACTGGCGGTCCTATGCTACATAGTAACACCTATTTTGGGTCATACATTTATGTATTTCTAAAAGGAGAGATAACCTACCCGGAGGCCCCCCTGAAAATCCTCCTCTATGGTAATACAAGGATCAGCATACACTCCAACTACTGATCCCATCCGTGCTTTTCAGAACAGTTATACAGGTTGAGTATCTCATATCCAAATATTCCAAAATACGGACTTTTTCGAGTGAGACTGAGATAGTGAAACCTTTGTTTTCTGATGGCTCAATGTACACAAACTTTGTAATACACAAAGTTATTAAAAATATTGGCTAAAATGACGTTCAGGCTGTGTGTATAAGGTGTATATGAAATATAAATGCATTCTATGCTTAGACTTAGGTCCCATCGCCATGATATCTCATTATGGTATGCAATTATTCCAAAATACGGAAAAATCTGATATCCAAAATACCTTTGGTCCCAAGCATTTTGGATAAGGAATACTCAACCTGTACACAGAATGGTAATTGCAGGGGCTTTTAACAGAGATGGGGGCCCTTGTGCAGACTCCGGGTGGACCCTCTCCTCTGCAGGGCGCAGTAGTCTCTGGCATTGTGCCGGAGTCTAGTGTGCATGCGTAGGTGTCCGGAAACATGGTGCCCACCATGTTCCAGGGAGCAAATTTCACTACTGCACATGCATGGTGGCCATTTCGGAAAAGATCTTCACTGCAGCTGCAGTGCCCGACGCGGGACTCTGGAAAGGTAAGTATTAATATAGGTGCAGTGTGTGTGGTATGGGCCCCTCCTGGACTAAGGGGCCCATGTGCACCAAACACATTGCACCCATTTTAGTAATGCCAATGGGTAGTTGCTGAAATCAATTTATTATCAACTATCAGGGACCGCACTATTTATGCCCATATTCTTCACTGTTGGATCACTTAGCATTTAAACTATGTTCTTAGTGCTGTAGTTCACTACCATCTACTGACACCACCTTCTAATTATTGAAGAGGTCACAGGGACCCCAACACCTTTATATAACAATTGCACATAAGCTCTGCGATAAAGACATCCATGCAGTCTGTTGTCCCCCCCTTTGGCAATTAATAGTTTATGGCATAGCCTGGTGGTCTAACATACTCTTCAAAGAATTGGGTTCTGAGAGCATATATGATAGACTAACAAAGCAATACTTTATTTACAAGATGGGTACAATGCTTTTTAGAAAATAATGTTACCAAGAAAATGGTTACAAAATAAATACATGTAAGTCAATATCAAATAAAAAGGACAAAACTTAAGGAGCATACACGCGGGGCGATTTTTTCCTCTTTTATAAGCGATCGGTCTAGATCGCTTAGTAATTGAGCACAAATTGCTCCATGTGTACACCCCATAGCGATGGTGATGCGCGGTCCCGTGCGTGGCCATTGCATGCTCAGATCTTGTGTGCATGCAGTCAAAATCTAGCCAGATTGCTTAGCAAGTGAGTTCAAATCGCTCCGTGTGTATAGAATAAGCGATAGCGATCTGCGTCAACCAAACCACTATTTAAAATGACCTTATTTTTTTGGCTTAGCACAAATCGCTTATCACACATCGCTATGTGTGTATGGGTGATCTAGACACCGGGAAGTTCAAGGGAAATCGCCTAGTCTAAATCGCTTGGCACAAAAGTTAAGCACAGATCTCAATGTATGTATGCCCCATTAACACACAGCTAATTCTGCCTGAGGAGAACAGAAGGAAAATGCAGGGAATGGAGGTTGCACTACAATGCGTCATGGATCTCCTAGTCTGATCATAGAACAAAAGGTGATCATGTCTTTTATTAGCCCAGCATCACACCTTAGAGATGATGCCCTGTAAATCTCTGCCGATTGGCTGGTTAGTTAATTAATTCTGGGTTCCTCCCTGAACTGCTCAAATCATGTTTATCTAAAGTCCCCATAAGTGTGCATAACTTCCTCTGCAAAATAATGACCTAGATTACAGGGCCAAAATTAGGATTGCTCTCACCCGGGGCAAGACAGTACATTTGCGCCCTTCCCCCCAAAAAAAATTAAAAAATTATTATAATTAAAAAACAATTATATATATATATATATATATATATATATATATACACTGCTCAAAAAAAATAAAGGGAACACTAAAATAACACATCCTAGATCTGAATGAATGAAATATTCTTATTAAATATTTTGTTCTTTACATACAGTAGTTGAATGTGCTGACAACAAAATCACACAAAAATGATCAATGGAAATCAAATTTATTAACCCATGGAGGTCTGGATTTGGAGTCACACTCAAAATGAAAGTGGATAAACTCACTACAGGCTGATCCAACTTTGATGTAATGTCCTTAAAACAAGTAAAAATGAGGATCAGTAGTGTGTGTGGCCTCCACGTGCCTGTATGACCTCCCTACAATGCCTGGGCATGCTCCTGATGAGGTGGCGGATGGTCTCCTGAGGGATCTCCTCCCAGACCTGGACTGAAGCATCCGCCAACTCCTGGACAGTCTGTGGTACAACGTGGCGTTGGTGGATGGAGCGAGACATGATGTCCCAGATGTGTTCAATTGGATTCAGGTCTGGGGAATGGGCGGGCCAGTCCCGCTTGATGGAGCCGGGTGGACGCAGCCGTGAGCCTCCGCTGCTGCAGCCGCTGGTCCCCCGTCTCCTCCTCTCCTCCGCCGCCCGCTCTGTCTCCCCCGGGTGGCCGTCTTCAACTCCACTCGGCGGCCCGCCTTTACCTCCCCCTAGGGTTGTTGTAAACACCTCCTCCCGGCTGGCAGCCCCCACCTCCTCCTGGCTGTCCGTCAACTGCCCGATATCACCTACACCCAGCAGCCCGCCTTTACTTTTCCCCAGGCCCGTGGATAATACCTCTTCCTGGCAGGCTGCTAACACCTCCTCCCGGTGGGCCGCTAACCCCAGTGCCGCAGACAGCAGCAGCAGCAGGCCATGACAACGGGAGCGGCCAAATCCGACAGTCGGATTTGGCCGCTCTTTTGAATAGGGGTTGTCGGGTCCATTCCAACAACTGCATGTCGGAATGGACCCGACTCTTATTGAATATATCCCTCTATGCGCAAGGGTTCAATCCCGCCGGCCACACTCCTGTCTCCGTCCTCTCTTCCTCTCCTCCCTCTTCGCAGCAGCCAGCATCGCGTGCGGTGCCCTCAGATAATTTTAGCTGCGGAAACAGTCTCCCTAGCGCTCCCTCATTCCAGCGCCCAGACCCCCTAACCCCCCCCTCCCCCAGTTACGGCCATGCCTAGAATATGGGTTGTCCAAATTGCTCTTTGCTATTTTAGCTACAAAATGACTATAAATATGATAGATTGTGAGGGGGGATTGGCAAAATAATTCATATCGTTGAAACAAAACCTATGAGCAATTTGTAACTCACACCCCACCTGCAAATCCATCTCAGGTATGTTTCAGACTATTTTCCACATGCTTTGCTATTATGGACATATAATTTCATTTCATAAACCATAGCAAATATGATCTATAGATTGTAAGCTTGCGAGCAGGGCCTTCCTACCTCTATGTCTGTCTGTTTTTACCCAGTTTTGTTCTATTACTGTTGTTCTAATTGTAAAGCGCAACGGAATATGCTGCGCTATATAAGAAACTGTTAATAAATAAATAAATAAATAAATAAATAAATAAATAAATGTGCCTTTAACCTGGTGTAGGTATTCATGTGAGAGGCTGAACGTATTTTGTTCTTTTCTTACCCCCTACTGAGTGCTTCCTTAGCTGTAAAAGAGAGACACAAGTCTGTGTCCTGTCAGGTAAATTAGCTCTTCTTGCAGCCCTAAAACATGAGTTTAATAACATTCTAATGAAGCTTGGACTGGCTATGTATTCAATTATCTTTAATAGTCCCTTCCCACAGACTGGAACATTTGGTTAGTATTGTGACAGTTATATGTAAAATCTGATTTCCAGCTCCTGGGTTGTCCTATGTCCCAGTTAAGATATCTTAAAACTAAGCTATGTCTCCTAAGTGTGAATACAGGCTATCAAGAACATACAGAGATAGGTAACATCTACATGTCAAATAGTCATCCTGGTCACAGGACGTGCAGATATGCATTCTAATGACCACACAGGCTCAACTCAGCACTTCAGAAGAGTAATAACATGCTAACGACGGGTGTAGTAGGGTATGCCGGCGGCCGGGCTCCCGCAGACCAGCATACTGGCGCGGGAATCCCGACCGCCGGCATACTGACAGCGTGGCAAGCGCAAATGAGCCCATTGCGGGCTCACTGCACTTGCCACGCTGTGGGCACGGTGGCGCGCTACGCGCGCCACGCTATATATTCTCCCTCCAGGGGGGTCGTGGACCCCCAAGAGGGAGAAAAAGTGCCGGTGTGCCCCGGGATCCCGACAGCAAACTAAAGACCACCCGCTAATGACAACCTTCTCTGGGCTGTCTGTCTTCTCTGACTGTAAACTGACAAAGCCAGCATCATGAGTCATAGGAATAAATATGTCTATTGACAGGTGTGCGGCAGATTCATAATTCGATTTTAATAGAAACATAACTTACTAGGGCCCTAATATTGATATACTCTCCTTAATATCTATATTCTTCACAGCCACAGAGGGAAACAGGTAAAGGAGGCAGTCAGGCAGAAAATAACTCCATGCTCCACAGCCAAGGACAGGAGACACTAGTGGAGGAGACCAGATTCAGGACACTCGCCAACCATGGAAACCACCAAAGGGGACAGGGTCCAAATGAAAAAGCAGGTAATAGAGATCACTGGGAGGTCAGTCATACAGGTAGGTGTGTCTGCTATCCACCCCAACAGAGATACAGGTCAGTGGGGTCCCAAGGCATATTGAGTACAGCCAATGGAGGTTGTACCAGGGGAAGGAGTCAAACCACTTGTACAGGTTCCCAAGCTAGCAATGCCAATGCTGGTGAGTTTACCATTAGACAGCAGGCCAGGAGGGGGGAATGGTGGGAAGCGTCAGCAATAGGGCTCAAGACTAAAGGCCCCATATATCAAAAATAATAATTTACAGATTATAAGATTTTTTTCACAGATTTAAAGATTCTCCAATCAATCAATCAATCAATCAATCAATCAATCTTTACCCATACATTACAGATTTGTTTCAGTGATTTACAGATTTTTTCATCCAAAGATTGGATCTGCAAATCAAAAAAGTATCCATATATCACCTCAATTGATTGCAAATTTATTAGTCAAATGTAGGAAATGTAAATAATAGGCTGTACTACAAGATGAACCTGGAGAGATTCATAAAATTCTGATTGGGTATGCCCTTCCAAATTTTGAGATTGTTATATAATATAGAGAGCACATTAATGTCTACTATTCAATACAGAGAGCATGTCAGTGAACATGAGATGTAATGGAGACCTATTAAAGAAACAGTCCATAGCCCATGCCTGTAAGCTCTTTTACATGGCCACCGCCTCCTCCCCCCCCCCCCCCCCAAGAATTCTGACATATTCACCTGGAGGGCAGCGGCCTATGAGCGTTTTGCGTGGCCGACGTCTGCCAGAACTTCCTCCAGTGTCTTCTGTCTTCAGGAGCCCCTGCTCTGCCGTTAGAATGCCTGCCCTGCACTGGCTAATATAAGCCATCTCAAGGGGATGGGTGATGAATGCGGTGAGCTGCGATTGTCTTTCTGTGGCCATCTTGAATTTTAAAAATGGTGCCGCGTGCGAGTCAATCATGGCTCGTGGCCTCATATTTGAAATGAGCCATGCTGCTATTGTGCCCAAAGGTCAGCGGTGGAAACCCACTTCCGCTGGCCTTCACCTGCTGCCAAACTCTGTAGTAATGAATCCTCAGGATTCATCCCCACAGCCTCTGCCAGTTTCTGAAGCATCGGTAGTTGGTGCCAGGATCCAGCCCCCCTACCACACAAGACACTTGCTTGGCCCCACTAACAAGAATTGAGAGACAGCAGTTTATTGCTGCAAATAATCGTTGATGTATGGGAGCCATTAGGGCCAAACGCCGGGGAAGAGATAACTAGTGTCGGCTCCATAGGTGTGGCTGCAGCGCAGTCCAAAATTAAAATAGGGGAGCCACACCAACTGCCTCCTTAGACACTGTCAAACATCAGACTCACTGGTAGTTGGTGTGGTTCCTTTATTTGAATTTTGGCTCCATTGCCAACCCAATGATTGTATCATTCACAATAAACCACAGTGCCTGGTTATGTTACTGGTATGGTCATTGCCTGCACAATAATTGCTGGTGTGCACAGTACTCTGCTAACACACAAAAATGAACACATATTCCCAACAGATTCTAGAATCCGAGAAAGAGCTCTGATAAAGGTGGTCATTGCGAGTTGTTCGCTCGTTGACGATTTTCGCTATGCTGCGATTTGTTGCAAAATTCGCATGCGCAAGGCACGCAGGGCGCATGCGCTTAGTTATATAACTAAAAACTTATAGTAGATTTGCTGTGGATCCTGCGGCGCTTTTCAGTCGCACTGCTGATCGGTGAATGATTGACAGGAAAGGGGCGTTTCTGGGTGGTAACTGAGCATTTTCCGGGAGTGTGCTAAAAAACGCAGGCGTGTCAGGGAAAAATGCGGGAGTGTCTGGAAAAATGGGGGAGTGGCTGGCCGAACGCAGGGCGTGTTTGTGATGTCAAACCAGGAACTAAATGGACTGAGCTGATCGCAATCTGTGAGTAGGTCTGGAACTACTCAGAAACTGCAAAGAATTATTTAAATGAACATATGTAAGATCAAGTTTCCATCCATAATCGGGATCACAAAGATCTTCTTTGGGACAACTGTGAGTTCATCTCCTCATCTACAAACACTTAAAAAATCTAACAGAATTACCATTGCTTCTTAACCCTCTCACAATCCTTTCATTTCTTACAGCCCAAATACATTTCTGTACCCACTTTATCTACGCTTTTGACTCGTTTCATACTAAATTGTCAAAGTCAGAAAAATATCACACTGCACACTGCCATATTTGCACCTCATGCGAGTGCCTGTTGCACGTTCATGAGCCCTGCCGTGCGTGCGCATACTCGCCGCTGCGGGCACCCGCAGGCGCACGGTGTGCGCATTTACGGTAAAGTTTATGTGCGTCTAGCGGGCGACTCGTTCGTTACATATTTTAACTATATAATGTATTTTGTAGATCATGGTCCCCTTGATAGATTCTGAAAGTTTAGTTAATGTAGCATGTTCATGGACAAAGAGATCCCTCTTTGTTTGATACGAAGGGTCAGACATGGGTCATACAGTGGTGTTTAGTATCCATCGGAAGAGTATTTAATTAGCAATATTCCGGTGTTGGTTTGGAGCGGATTAATCGCTCGTGCGAATAGTTATGGACATAAGAAGTTTATGTCCATTTACTATTATTTGCACTTACTTATCCATGCGGCGGGAAACCTAGTTTCCCACCCACCTGAGCAGTTGGAAATGGTCTCAGCCCACCTGTATGAATCAACCTATGACCTTTTGTTATAATACGAAGACGAATTCCCGTGTCCAATGAACAATGAGATTGTAGGGACCATTGAATTGTATTGTGTGTGGGGCATAAATAGACAAGCCGATCATATCCAGCTCACTCTCTTCAACGGTTCTCATTGCTGATAATCGGGAGCTGGATATCGAGGCGCATGCGATCGTACCCCTTGTGCGTAAGTTTTTCTCCGCAATCATATTGTCTTTATTGTTATTGTGAGCCATATCTCTCTCTATCTCTCTCTCTCTCTCACTCTCCTCCTCTTCCTCTCTCATTTTCCCTCAAAACATAATTGTATTGTATTGTATTTCCTGTGTAGTTATCTGGTTAGTTAGTCTATGTTATATTGTAGTGTATGACTTGTATTGTATTATTCTTTTCCAAGTATAACATTCATATAAGGCGTTAGACCCTAAGCCCGGTATTTGTGTATTTCTTATAGTGTTAAGTATTCTTAGAGCGTCGGTGACGCTAGAACAGCTTTTGAGTTAATAGGGTTACACTGTGTTGCATCTACACTCTATCATTTCACTAAGGTTTTCCTGTATAATACATTGTTCATGGTTTACATATAAAGGTTTAACATTGTGAGCGTTAGCACTGCTGGTGATCTCCTCGTGGTCCCGAGCGTTCGCTACGCTATAGCGAACCATTACGTTAGTCGGCAGCCAATAGCGTGCCTGTCTGTGATCTCTTGGCCGTGAGCGAACGTGACGCTTGAGCGTCTCGACTACGGCTAAGCGATCGTATGCAACGTGCGTACCCTTACGGTACTTCCATACGTCAATAGCGTACAGTGTTCTTAGACCTCTTAAAGGGTTTTAAGTAAGATAAATATTTAGCTTTATCAATTGGCGGCTCGTCCGTCCTTCACATATCTCTGCTAGGTAATTCCAGCAGACATTATCCATCAGCAAAGGGCGGGAGGTCATATTCCTCGTAGTGCTGTCTGGATAAGCGTCTGCTTTGCTTAGTAAAGGGTGCTGAGGGAATCCGGAACTGGAGGTAAGAACAACACGCTAGTGTCTTTTAAAATTGTTTGTTTCTGTCTTGCGTACGCACACACGCATATCTGCATTTCTTTTATTCGTGTATTTTCATATATCACTCTCCTGTTTGCCATTTTATAATTGATAAACGTGCTAAGAGAGATTTGTCGCTATTTCATAGTTAAAGTGTAAAAGTAATACATTAAGGGATAAAGTGCAAAGCACGCACGCAGCTCTACCTAAAGATACAAGGAGAGATTGGTGTGGTGTTCGGTAGATGATCGAGGATCATCTACATTGATAAACGTGTAAATTGTGTTACGGTGGATATTTGCTTTGCGTACACGTGTCTCTAACAAAGGGTGAGACTTGCGTACGCAACTCAAAGGCCGACGCACGCAGCGTATATTACGTAACGGAGCGCCCGGGTACGCCCACGTAACTCAAATCACACACTAGTGTTATTGTAACAGGCGAAAAGGTGGCAACGCGATAAATAGCGCAAATCGATTTTAGTGTCCGAAATTTAGACTAACAGATCCTTCTCCAAATTTACAACACATCTGGTCTAAAGGAAAGAAAATTTCTGCGCAGAAATAGAAATAGAAACAAAAGTGTACATGTGATGAGTGAGTGTTTTGTATATATAAGTTTATACAATTTTTGAGGTTGAACCACAAGAAGTCGAGTTCTCGCAGGGTACATGCATGTAAGTGACGTACATGGTGGCTAGGGAGGCATCCCTTGTTAAACATAGAATCTGAGCATTAGAGTATAGCAGACCAGGAGGTCACACTGTAGCACAGACCAGGAGGTCCAGAACAGACCAGGAGGTCCAGGTACAGCAGACAAGGAAGTCCGCTATAAATAGAGAAAAGAGCACAACCCAGGGGGTTGGTGCAGAACCCACATAGGCCATTAAAGCTCATGCTGAAGGAATTCGCAGCCGAAATTTTCGATTCCACTGGTCGCTCTGCACATAAGATTAGTTGCTTATGTGCTGAACGATTGTACCGCACGTAATTGTGTGCATTAGTTAAATCTGACCAGTACCATTTGTGTACGAAACGGGTCATAAATACTATTTGTACATTCTGACGTGATTTGTGTAATTTTTTATTTTCTAAAGGGAAGTTCGCTGGTCACTCAGGAATTATCCGACAACCAACAGTTACTGGAAAGGGTCAATGCTCTGCGGAACACACTCACATGTTCCAGTAAATAAAGGTTTATAGGGGCCCTGGGTCGAGTACGCCAGCACTAAGACAGTGTGTAGGTCGTATTGGTCGGCGTGGGCGAGTGAGTGGGGTACTCGGTAAACCGCCACCGTCAGCCTATCTTGAACATTTTGGTTTTTGTAAGGGTTGGCTGAAGAAAGCAACGCCTACAGGTATGGGGGCCAATTGTTCAGGTAGGGGGCGATCAACCTCGGTTCGGGTTGATTCAGTAAACCGACCAGTCGGGTCGGCAAGGTACGTAATGTGTGAAAAATACGGTTCACACACAGAGGTTTTATGTGATGAATGGGAGAGAATGACTGTACATGACGGGGAGAAATTCCCAAGAGTAGGTAGCTTTAGCCCAGAAGTGTTACAAAATCTAAGGAGGAGGATATGTCTCATTAAATCAACAAAGAGACGAATCAAACATTATGATTATTTGCAGTTATGGCAACAGGAGGGTGAAATACAGAGAGGATTGGCTCAGGCGGCGGGATCTAACCATATCAAGAAACTGATAGCCACGGCCCCGCCACCACCTTACGTAACGGGAGAGAAATTGGTTGCGGAGAATGACGCATTAGGGTGTAACAAACAAACACTTAGCAACTGTGTAAATGTTAATAAGTTAACCAATGCAAGTATTAACCCGTGCAAGTTGTACCCTGTTTTGAACTTTCCCCAAGAGTGTGATCAAGAGGACGAATCGGCAACAATATCGGCGCTCTCTCTAGCAGCCACCATATCAGAAACTACAGTAGGCACGGCCCAACCCTTAAGATTAGTAACAAAGGCCCCTAGCGGAGGGACAGGTGAGGTCGTATCTACAGGTAAGTACGGCACCATACACTATGCTGAAACCATTACACCACAGGCTGTAGAATCTACACAGAATGATGTTGCTAGACTTAATCCTGTTAGGGTGATAGCTGTTCCAAATGGGAAAACAGACACCACAGGAGTCACTCCCATTAGGAACATTGCCATGTATAGCCCATTTTCCCGAATGGAATTAAGAACCATAGTGTCTGAATTCCCTGACCCTAGGAAAGACTTAGTTGCTAGCCAGAAATACATCAGAGACCTAGGGAACACTTTAGAGCCCAATAACAAAGACTGGCAGGTATTGCTGAGGGCTTGTTTACCCTCCAATGTCGACTCGGCTCAATTTTTAGCTGACTGTGGATTAGATCAGGATGTACCTCTTACAGATGTGTACAACAAAGATAATGTAAAAAGGATAAGTTTACAGTTAAAGGAGTATTTCCCAGCTGTAGTTAAATGGAACAAGATATTCTCCATTAAACAAAAGGAGTCAGAAACAGCTGCAGAGTATTTTCACAGGGCATTACTAGATATGGCTAAATACACAGGCATAGAGGACATTAAAACAAACATAAACCATCGAGAAGTAGCAGTATCTGTACTAATGGATGGCTTAAAAGAGGCATTAAAGACAAGGGTACAGACCACGCAACCATGTTGGCGAGGTCTGTCGGTGGCTACTTTGAGAGAGGCAGCTGTTGATCACGATCGGAATATCACCAGACACAGGGAATTACAAGGTGATAAGTTAATGGCCGTAAGTATACAGGCCCTGACCACAAGGCAGCCTTTGTATAAATCACCAAACCCTGTGGGTAAGTCAAATGTGGTAACCTGTTATTCTTGTCATAGAGAAGGACACTTTGCACGAGACTGTAAATCGAGAAACATACAAAAGTCTTATCAACCCCCTAGACAACGACACGACACACGACATTGGGAGCAGGGTCCACAGAAACGGAGTTATGAGCCACATGCAGGGGAAACAAAAAGATACCCCCCGAACAGAGACTGGCAAGCCTCTGGTAGTTCCCATTTAACCCCTTCACAAGTAGTCGCTGCCAGCGGGATTCAGGGAGGTCACCATACCCAATAGGGGTGTGGCCATACCTGTCATCTGCAGCCAGTAAAATTGATTGCAAGTTTTGGAAGTGAACCCGAAATTGCAATTAATGTAGCTGGTAAATCATTAAACTTTCTTGTAGATACGGGGGCGGCCAAATCAGTGATAAATTCGACAGTGGGCATGAGAACCACTGGTAAGACAATTCCAGCCATGGGAGTAACGGGAGTAGTCCAGCATTACCCTGTTAGCAAACCAGCCGAGATTACAATAGGGCCTTTACATACCAAGCATTCCTTTTTGCTGGCTGCATCGGCACCGACTAATCTCTTGGGAAGAGACTTATTGTGTAAAATGGGGTGCGTCATTTATTGTACTCCTGAAGGTGTATTCTTGGACATACCTGAGAATCACGCTCAGGAAGTGCGAGACATGTTAGACTCCCCATCAAAATTAATGACACATACCATTATGACAAATAAGATTCCATCCCAAATAGAAGAGATGACATCCCAGATACCAGAGTCACTTTGGACTAAAGATGGACAGGACACTGGATTAATGGCAAACGTAGCTCCAGTAGTTGTACAAGTAAAAGATGGTAGGATAGCTCCAAAAATCCCACAGTACCCTCTGAAGCCAGAGGTGGAGTTAGGAGTTTACCCAGTAATAGAGCGCTTGCTACAACAGGGCATTCTGGTAAGAACATCCAGCACTGCCAATAGTCCCATCTTCCCTGTGAAAAAGAGTGGGGGAAGGGGTTACAGGCTAGTGCAGGATCTAAGGGGGATTAACAAAATAGTTGAGAGTCAGTTCCCCGTAGTGCCAAATCCAGCTGTCATCCTTATGCAAATCCCTCCCACTGCGAAATTTTTCACTGTTATTGACCTCTGCTCCGCTTTCTTTTCGGTACCTCTGCACCCTGACAGCCAATATTTGTTTGCATTTACATACAGAGGAGTCCAATACACATGGACTCGATTACCACAAGGTTTCATAGATAGTCCAAGTATATTTTCTCAGGCTTTGCATGATTGTTTACAGTCTTTCCAACCAGAGAGTGGATCAATATTGATACAGTACGTGGATGATTTACTACTGTGTTCAGATTCATTGGAAGCATCCCTGAAGGATACGAAACAGCTCCTGTTTCATCTTTCAGACACAGGACACAAGGTTTCCAAAGACAAGTTACAATTATGCCAAACTAAAGTAAAATATTTGGGACACTGTCTAACACAAGGACTGAGACACCTGACCGCTAATAGAATTCAAGCAATTAGAGACATGACTCTGCCTCAAACCCAGCAACAGATCAGAACGTTTTTAGGAATGTGTGGGTATTGCCGTAACTGGATCCCAGGATTTTCCATTCTAGCATTACCTTTGCAGGAGATGGTTTCCTCAAACAAGCCTGATCGGATTTCGCACACAGACGAGTCCGAGATGGCATTTGAGAGACTTAAACAGTGCCTAACGCAGGCACCAGCATTAGGTATGCCAGACTATGGGAAACCCTTTGAGCTGTACGGAACAGAAAATGCTGGTTGCGCGGCAGGCGTCTTAACCCAAAAGCATGGTGATGCCAGCAGGCCGGTAGCATACTACAGCGCTCAGCTAGATACGGTAGCGTGATCCCTCCCCACATGCTTGCGAAGCGTTTCTGCGATAGCATTGCTAGTAACGAAAAGCGAAGATGTAGTGCTAGGTCACAACCTCACAATTCATACACCACATGCAGTGTCAGCCTTGCTAAATTCTGCCCAAACCAGGCACGTCTCATCAGCGCGGTTTACAAGATGGGAATTGGCACTAATGGCCCCCGTAAACATCACCATAAGGAGATGCAGTGCATTAAATCCTGCAACATATCTCCCAGGTGTGCCTGGACAGGCACAAAGGGTGGAGGATGAGAGTGGTGGGGAAGGAGGATTTAATACAAAGGAGGACACACATGATTGTATGGAATATTTGACCCAAAATTTTACCGCAAGGCCTGACATCAGTGACAACCCACTGGAAGATGTAGATCTAACCTTCTACACGGATGGTAGTTGTCACAGACAGTCAGACTCGGGAGACTTGTGTACTGGATACGCAGTCGTAGATGACCAAGGCACCATAGAAGCAGAACCGCTAGGCCCACCTCACTCAGCCCAGGTTGCTGAACTGGTCGCCCTAACCAGAGCATGTGAATTGGCTAAGGGCAAGTCAGCCAATATCTACACCGATTCTAGATACGCATTCGGGGTAGTCCATGATTTCGGAGCCCTATGGCGCCTCAGAAATTTCATGACGGCAGCTGGTACACCGGTAGCGCATGCAGCCCACATCAAAAGGCTTCTAACAGCGATACAGGAACCCGACAGAGTGGCTGTTATCAAGTGTAAAGCACACACATATAGCCAGGACCCAGTATCACTTGGTAACAGCCGAGCAGACGAAGCGGCTAAGTTAGCAGCTGGTACACCCAGACAGACAGACACCACACAATTGATGGTATTTAATACCATCAACACACAGAAGTTGTGTGAAATGCAAAATTTGTGTTCCACACAGGAAAAGGCAGTCTGGAAGGCAAAGGGATATGGCCAGGAGTCCTCAGGACTCTGGACGGATGGACAAGGTAAACCAGTGGCCCCCAGAGCATACCTTCCATGTTTAGCTGAGGCAGCACACGGGCTGACTCATCTGGGCAAGGAGGGAATGTGCAAGTTGGTAAGAGCATATTGGTGCGCCCCAGGATTTTCATCTCATGCGAGTAAGAGAGCAATGTCATGCCTTACCTGTTTGAGAAAGAATATCGGAAAGGCAATACCAACAGAACCATCTCATATCCCACCTACAGGCGGCCCTTTTCAGGTAATACAGATTGACTTTATTCAATTACCCCCTTGTCGAAATTTGAAATATGTACTTGTTTGTATAGATGTATTCTCAAATTGGGTCGAAGCATTTCCTGCGGCCACAAATACCGCTATGTTCACTGCTAAGAAAATTGTACAGGAATTTGTATGTAGATATGGTATCCCTAGAATAATCGAAAGTGATAGGGGTACCCATTTTACAGGTGATGTCTTTCAAGGAATGTGTAAGTTGATGGGAATTGATAGCAAGCTGCACACTCCATACCGTCCCCAGGCGAGTGCGAAAGTGGAAAGAGTGAACAGCACTATTAAAAATAAACTGAGCAAAGTTATGGCAGAGACAGGATTGACATGGCCAGAGGCTTTACCCATTGTACTGTACAGCATCAGAACCACTCCCAGGTCCCCTCTTAATCTGTCTCCCTTTGAAATCTTGTTTGGTCGACAACCGCATGTTATGATTAACCCTCAGGATGATTTGAAGTGTAACAATGAAGTGACTGTAAAGTACCTGGTTAACATGAGTAGACAGCTAAGGAATCAAAATGATAATTTGAAGTTAGTGATTCCTGAGTTACCAGATAGTAATTGTCATGACATTGAACCTGGGGATTATGTAATGATACGGAATTTTCTACGCTCAGGTTGCCTTATTGACAGATGGGAAGGACCATACCAAGTCTTATTGACTAGCACTACAGCATTGAAGGTTGCCGAGAGAGAGACTTGGGTTCATTCGTCCCACTGTAAGAAGGTTGCTGATCCAGAGAGGTCCCGTGATAAGGAACAGACGGTAGAGGAATTTGTATCACTGGAGTGTCTGTTCCAAGAGGACTGAGGCGGCACCTGAGCATTGAAAATCATAAGATCAAAAGCAGTTGTCGATTCCCTGTTCCCTTTTATTGTTTTTCTCCACTTCCCATCCCCTCTCCCTCAAATTATTTTTCCCCCTTCTCATTCTTCTCCGTTTCCTCCTATAAGATGGACTTGCCCCAAGAGACTGTGATCCGGATTTTCCTGTTGACCATGATGTTGACCAGAGCAGTCTGTTCCGGCGAGAGTACCATGGAGGTCGAGAGAGGTTCTGGAATGGGTTCTGATGACAAAGATGGAGGCGTAGTTTTCCAAGAACAACTTAACCAACAAGTAAAGGCGAGTATCAGAAAACGATCCGATAGCATTGACAATAGAAGGAATTGTGAAGGATTGTTAGCTGAAGAAAACTGTATCTGTAGGCTCTGTGACAATGTAGTTGAGGATGGGTGCATCAAGAAATGCCAATCCAGTTTTAATATCCACATGGACCGGCATCCATTGAGTGACTATCACTCCTTAGTGGGTAGTGTGTTAAATCAAACAGATTGTTGGGTATGCTCTCAAGTACCTCAAGGTCATAGCAAATCAGGACTAGTACCATTTCCTTTAACGGTAGGGGAGGTACTTGAGCTAAAGGGTGGGAGACCGGTGGACAGGAGGTTTAATATCTCCAGTCCACCTAGTTTGAAGCTCCACCAATATCATGTGGATAGATCCCTAATATGTTTTAACATTACCAATCTCCGAAAGCCGGGAAATTGGGAAGTGTCATGGAGTAACCAAACCATGACCTTTTCATATAGAGCAGATAGAATGCCGACAGATACAGAGCTTATACGCCACATAGCCAGTAGAGAAAAATCTTTCCGATATAGGTATACCCTAGGAAGTAGGATTACGAGAGTTGGAGAAGTATCACCAGGATACTGTGCACATATCGTACAAACTGATACGTGTACTAGACAGATGGGAGAATTAGGGGTAGGAGATTTCACATGGAGGATGTGTAATATGGTTATGTCCTACTCCGTCCCATATGTTCTCCCCGATGATGCATATTTCATATGCGGGAGGAAGGCGTATAAGTGGCTTGCCCCAAACTCTGCAGGATTGTGTTATATTGGAAAAGTACTGCCTGAGGTAATGACTGTATCACATGCCAAAATGAAAGATATACACCGTGGTGCCCAAGCTCCTTATACTCACACCCATTACGAGCACGTAGTTAAAAGGCAACTGACAGAAAGGACAGAGCATTCGGCCTCTGACATGATCCATGAATCCCACCGGGATTCAGGTCCTAATCGCGTTAGATTTCACTCGCACCGCTAGAGGAGTGCTGAACTATAGATATATCTCTGCGCTTGCAAATTTGTTAGACAATATCACAGAAATGTATGATGACACGTTTAGGTATACTGGAAGGGAACTTCAAGCTTATAAAACAGAACTGGTTCAGCATAGGATGGTTCTTAATTATCTCACGGCAGTGACAGGTGGATATTGTGTCACACTGGCAACGCAGTACGGCGTGAAATGCTGCACATATATTACGAATAGTACCGAGGACCCGGTCGAGGTCATAGACCAAAAGATGGATGATATTCTCCAATTAAAGTGGGAATTTCGCAGGAGACACAATCTCACCCTTGCTGCTGTGGGTAATGAGCTGACTGGTTGGGTGTCATGGTTGAACCCGCGAAATTGGTTCTCTGGTTTAGGAGAATGGGCTCAAGGAGTCATAATGGATGTAGGGAAGTTTCTCCTATGTATCTTAGGTGTTGTCATATCGATTGGCTTGATATTTAGATGCGGTCAGGCTTTAATGAAGTGCAAACGTAGTACCAGGGTAATGAGTCTAAGGAGTGAGGAAATTGTAATTCCAATGGATTTGATTTATGACCCAACTGTAGAAACAATGATGTGATGAAAATGCGATTATACGGTCCGTTTCTTTCACCTGTTTTTCCGGTTTTTCCAAGGTAAAAAGACCCACTTTTGACGAGGAATTTGATGATCCTGTATACAGACAACTGATGGATTAAAGAAGAAGTTTTGACAACCTTATACACAGATATTTGATGAACTATGCCATAGACCCCAGTTTCTCTAGAAATTTTAAAATTACGCTAGCCCAACACTTTTGTAAGTCTATGGACATTGACAAAGCTTTTTGCCCACACCTTTTGGCAAAAGCCCAAAGAAGACTGCATTCAACAGACACCGAACAAGACTTCAACCGACAAATGTTCATTAACCTGACATAGAATACCACTGCATTTACTATAAGTGTTCTTTATCTTCATCTCTACAACCTTCAGGTAATGACACACATAGTCGATAGGGAATACAGGCACAGATATCAGCAATCACATATTCCCCCATTCATGTATCATCAACTAAAATGTGCTCCCCCATTTTGTTGTAACCAAAATCCGAAAAGAGCTCGGTAAAGTTTGACAGCCCATCCACAGACCCGTACCGCGGGATAAGAAGGAATTCAAATGTATACTTCGCAATACCTCGAAGCTTGATTTAAAGACACGTACGGCACGATGATACATGACCCCCCAAACATGGATTCATACACACATGCTTCTGCTATATCACTAGGTCAATACCCTTTTCCTACCTTCTCCTCTCCTCCCCTACCCAACCATAGAAATGTATTTACACTTGACATATATTTTTCTCTTTTTGAAATGTTTTAGGAAGTGGCAGTTATTGTTGACTGCCAAAGGGTGGACTGTCAAAGTCAGAAAAATATCACACTGCACACTGCCATATTTGCACCTCATGCGAGTGCCTGTTGCACGTTCATGAGCCCTGCCGTGCGTGCGCATACTCGCCGCTGCGGGCACCCGCAGGCGCACGGTGTGCGCATTTACGGTAAAGTTTATGTGCGTCTAGCGGGCGACTCGTTCGTTACATATTTTAACTATATAATGTATTTTGTAGATCATGGTCCCCTTGATAGATTCTGAAAGTTTAGTTAATGTAGCATGTTCATGGACAAAGAGATCCCTCTTTGTTTGATACGAAGGGTCAGACATGGGTCATACAGTGGTGTTTAGTATCCATCGGAAGAGTATTTAATTAGCAATATTCCGGTGTTGGTTTGGAGCGGATTAATCGCTCGTGCGAATAGTTATGGACATAAGAAGTTTATGTCCATTTACTATTATTTGCACTTACTTATCCATGCGGCGGGAAACCTAGTTTCCCACCCACCTGAGCAGTTGGAAATGGTCTCAGCCCACCTGTATGAATCAACCTATGACCTTTTGTTATAATACGAAGACGAATTCCCGTGTCCAATGAACAATGAGATTGTAGGGACCATTGAATTGTATTGTGTGTGGGGCATAAATAGACAAGCCGATCATATCCAGCTCACTCTCTTCAACGGTTCTCATTGCTGATAATCGGGAGCTGGATATCGAGGCGCATGCGATCGTACCCCTTGTGCGTAAGTTTTTCTCCGCAATCATATTGTCTTTATTATTATTGTGAGCCATATCTCTCTCTATCTCTCTCTCTCTCTCTCCCCTCCTCTTCCTCTCTCATTTTCCCTCAAAACATAATTGTATTGTATTGTATTTCCTGTGTAGTTATCTGGTTAGTTAGTCTATGTTATATTGTAGTGTATGACTTGTATTGTATTATTCTTTTTCAAGTATAACATTCATATAAGGCGTTAGACCCTAAGCCCGGTATTTGTGTATTTCTTATAGTGTTAAGTATTCTTAGAGCGTCGGTGACGCTAGAACAGCTTTTGAGTTAATAGGGTTACACTGTGTTGCATCTACACTCTATCATTTCACTAAGGTTTTCCTGTATAATACATTGTTCATGGTTTACATATAAAGGTTTAACATTGTGAGCGTTAGC
The DNA here is from genome assembly GCF_028390025.1 of Pseudophryne corroboree. NCBI lineage: Eukaryota > Metazoa > Chordata > Amphibia > Anura > Myobatrachidae > Pseudophryne > Pseudophryne corroboree. Next base: position 364,985,732 of record NC_086447.1, read on the forward strand.
ACCGCTGGTGATCTCCTCGTGGTCCCGAGCGTTCGCTACGCTATAGCGAACCATTACGTTAGTCGGCAGCCAATAGCGTGCCTGTCTGTGATCTCTGTGAGCGAACGTGACGCTTGAGCGTCTCGACTACGGCTAAGCGATCGTACGCAACGTGCGTACCCTTACGGTACTTCCATACATCAATAGCGTACAGTGTTCTTAGACCTCTTAAAGGGTTTTAAGTAAGATAAATATTTAGCTTTATCAATATCTACACCCATTGAGCCTACACTGCTTTTCTCACCTGCATTTCTGCAATTCTTCTGCTCTGATTCCCTTACAGTCTCCTCTCCTACTTCCACTTTCCCTCAACCTATTTACCTACTTAACACTATATCAAGGCTTTCTTGTACTCCCCACATCACTCAGTGTCTACCTAATAATGTATCTTTATCCTTCCACCCTAGTCTCCTACACCTCCTCCTCTGTCTCCCCTCCATCCCTCTGTTTCTTTCCCCCTCCTTTCCTGTTACCCCACTTTCATTTACCTCTGCCCCATGGTCCTGCTACCCCACAACTCAGCCCTGCTCCCTCTCTCCCTCCCTGTCATCTCCCCATATCCCCATCCACATCACACTGACCTCCCTCCCTCCCCACCTCCTGCAGTTTCCGCTCCTAGCTCATGCACCCGTACCATCACTACTCTCTCATCATCCCTGCCCTCAAAGTTAATCTCACCTCATCGCTACAGCAACCCTGATAATCTCATTCACATCTCTCCCATAAACTCATACCCCCTATCCTGTGCCCTCTGGAATGCCAGATCTGTTTGTAACAAACTGGTCCCCACTCATGACCTTTTCATTTCCAACTCCCTACACCTACTAGCCATTACTGAAACTTGGATTACGCCCTCTGACACTACTTCTCCTGCTGCTCTCTCTGCTGGGGGCCTCACATTCACACACACACCCCGACCTGGGGGTCGCCATGGGGGTGGTGTTGGGGTCCTTTTACCTTCTAGTTACTCCTACCAACTCATACCACCAGAACCATCCCTTACATTCTCTACATTTGAGCTCCATGCCATATGCCTCTTCCAACCAGTCCATCTTAGAGTAGCTGTCATTTACCGCCCCCCTGGCACTGCATCCAAATTCATCGACAACTTTGCTTCCTGGCTTCCTCACTTCCTCTCTTCTGACATTCCCTCCATTATCCTAGGTGATTTCAACATCCCTATTGACATCCCCACACAATCCCCTGCCTCTAAACTCCTTAACCTCACCTCTTCACTTGGTCTCTCCCAGTGGACCTCCTCACCCTCCCATGATAATGGGAGCTCACTGGATCTGGTCTTCACTCACAGCTGTGATATTTCTGATTTTTCCAACTCCCCATTTCCCCTCTCTGACCACCACCTGCTCTCCTTTAACCTATCTCTCTCGACCTCCCCATCTCTACCTCCTAAGGCTACCATCACTAAGCGTAACATTGAAGCTATTGACACCACATTCCTTTCCTCCCTGTTTGACTCACTTCTCTCTCCTATTCTCTCTCTGTCTCTCATGCCCTGAACAAGCCACTTCCACATACAATGCATCCCTTACTTCTGCTCTTGACTCTGTTGCTCCACCAACCACTATTCACCCTCGCAAATTAACACCTCAACCCTGGCACACCAAATGCACCAGATATCTGCAAAAATGCTCACGTACTGCTGAGCGACACTGGAGGAAATCACGCCCTAATGCAGACTTCCTCCATTTCAAACTTATGCTCTCATCCTTCAGTGCTGCCCTTTCTCTTGCTAAACAGTCATACTTCAAGAACCTCATCTCCTCCCAGTCTTCCAACCCCCGGCGCCTCTTTGCCACTCGCCACTCTCAACTCACTCCTCTGCCCACCTCCACCTCGTCTCCCTTCCTCACTCTCTGCTCTTGACTTTGCCACTTACTTCACATCCAAAATTGACTCCATACGTCAGGACATCACATCACACCAGACCATCAGTAATCAGCTTTCTCCCATCCCTTACCAACTCTCCCCATCCCTCGCACCTACTCTGACATCTTTCTCCCATTCATCTGGAGAGGAAGTAATGGCCTTCATTCGTTCCTGTCCCCTCACCATCTCCCCACTTGACCCTATCCCCTCCCGCCTGCTCCGCTACCTCTCTCCTTCTGCTTGTTCCCATCTTTCCCACCTTCTCAATCTATCCCTCTCATCAGGCACTGTCCCCTCACCTTCAAGCATGCACTCATCTCTCCTATTCTTAAAAAACCTACCCTTGATCCAAACACTCTCTCCAACTACCGACCCATCTCTCTCCTCCCTTTTGCCTCCAAACTCCTTGAGCGTATTGTCTACAACTGCCTTACTTCCTTTCTTTCCTCACACTCACTGCTTGACCCATTCCAATCTGGCTTCCGTCCTCTCCACTCCACTGAAACTGCCCTTACAAAAGTATGCAATGACCTCCATGCTGCTAAATCTAAGGGACACTACTCTATACTTATTCTACTTGATCTCTCTGCTGCTTTTGACACTGTGGACCATCCTCTCCTACTGCAAATTCTTCACTCCATTGGTCTGCATGACACTGCCCTCTCTTGGCTGTCCTCCTACCTTTCTGACCTTTCTTTCTCTGTCTCCTCTCATGACTCCACCTCCCCCTCACTTCCACTAACTGTAGGGGTACCCCAAGGTTCTGTCCTTGGTCCTCTTCTCTCTCTATACGTCCTCACTAGGTAAGCTCATTAGTTCTTTTGGTTTCCAATATCATCTCTATGCTGATGACACCCAAATCTATCTTTCCTCTCCAGACCTCTCCCCTGCTCTCCTCACTCGTATCTCCAACTGTCTCTCTGCTACCTCTTCCTGGATGTCCCAGCGCTTTCTTAAACTTAACATGTCTAAGACCGAGCTGATCATCTTCCCTCCCTCCCGCATTACCTCACCTCCTACAATCTCATTATCTATTGATGGCACTACTATCTCCTCTAGCCCCCAAGTGCGCTGTCTTGGAGTAATCCTTGACTCCTCCCTCTCCTTCAAACCACACATTCAGCACCTCTCACAAACCTGCCATTTTCATGTAAAAAATATTTCCAGGATCAGACCCTTTCTGACCCAGGATGCTACTAAGACTCTTATCCACTCACTGGTCATCTCCAGACTGGACTACTGTAATCTGCTCCTGATTGGCATTCCTGACAGATACCTCTCTCCACTCCAATCTATCCTCAATGCTGCTGCCCGGCTCATCTTCCTCACCAAACGCACTACGTCCGCCTCTCCTCTCTTACTAGACCTTCACTGGCTCCTCTTCCCTTTCAGAATCCATTTCAAGCTTCTCACACTCGCTTACAAAGCCCTCACCCACTCCTCTCCCATCTACATCTCTGACCTTATCTCCCTTTACACTCCCACCCGTCCTCTTCGCTCTGCTAATGCACGCCGACTCTCCTGCCTACGGATTACTTCCTCCCACTCCTACCTCCAAGATTTTTCACGTGCTGCACCACTTCTCTGGAATTCCCTACCTCTCTCCTCAGACTTTTCACCTCTCTACAAAACTTCAAACGGGCTCTCAAGACCCACTTCTTCACCAAACCCAGCCAAAACTCATCCTAACCCTCTGTTCTACGCTCTCTATGTACCCCATTTGTGTCACCCCTATCTGTCTACCCCTCCCCTTTAGAATGTAAGCTTTCACGCGCAGGGCCCTCTTCCCTCATGTGCTTATCCTGTCTTACTTTAATAATCTTCAACTGCACCAAATCCATCAGTCTTCTGCCACCTGATACTTATTCCAGTGTTATCTGCTGATGTAGCTATGTTTATTTACCCTGTACTTGTCCTATACTGTCATCAACTGTAAGTTGCTGTTTTCCTGTTTGATTATTTGTTTATGTACTCTGTAATTGGGCGCTGCGGAACCCTTGTGGCGCCATATAAATAAAGGATAATAATAATAATAATAATAATTTAGTAGCAGTTCTGCTAATCTTTCGTTCGCTATACTGCTAAGCTAAGATACACTCCCAGAGGGCATCGGCCTAGCGTGTGCAATGCTGCTAAAAGCAGCTAGCGAGCGAACAACTCGGAATGAGGGCCAAAATGTGACCATCTCAGATGTCCCGCCCACCAGAAGTCTCCTCTTGCTAACCCTTAACAAACCCAACTCCTTCAAACCTATGAGTGTTTGCGTGATAAATTAGCACATCAACAAGCAGGTTGTTTAAACAAAAATTTGCAAGATGCTGCTGTCAAATTAACTGTAGAGACAAACAATCTTTTTAATGCTGTAGATTTACACAATCAACAAATAACAGAGTTGTAGTCACTGCAGAGATATAATAGAGCCACACAGTTTTTTTTATTTATGTACGTATACCACTAGATGGCGGTAACCAAAACTGTAATGATTTTCTCATACCTTCCATTGTATTAGATTTTGTTCCAATGTTGTCTTCCTAGAAGACAGAATAGGAATTTTAATATTTCACATTAGTCACTATGAAAAGCTTTGTCAGTGGCCTCCTGTGTCATGTATGGGTAGTAATCGGCAAGCTACTGTAGATAGGGGGTGATTCAGATCTGATCGCTGCTGTGCGTTTTTTTGCACAGCAGACGATCAGGTCCTAACTGCACATGTGTATGCACCGCAGTGACGAGATGGTGCGAAAAATCCTATCGCATGGGCGTTCGCAAGGTGATTGACAGGAAGAGGCCGCTCGTGGGTGGCAACTGATCGTTTATTGGGAGTGCCTGGAAAAATGCAGGAGTGCCCAAGCATTTTCAGGGAGGGTGTGTGACATCAGCTCCAGCCCCGATCAGCCTGTTCTCATCACACTGTAGGAGTTAAGCCCCATACACACTAGACGAGTGTCACAACTGAGGGCCTGAGCTGACGGGAGGCAGCCTCAGTTGTAGGGGCTGAGATGTACCGGAACCTGGGAGGTTGTATCAGACCCCTGGACATGTAAGTAACATGAATAATAACTGCCCGAAGGCGTGACCACGACAACTTGGATAAAAGTCAATGATGTTTATTATGACAACTCCGCAACACAGCAGCAGTAAAAGAAAACGTAAAAGTCAGCAAAGAATAAATACAGTTCCTGGGTACTACAGGATGGCAGGAGCCACAGGGCACTGGTAGTGTGAGATAGTTCTTATGATCTTCTAGATGGAAAGTCCTTACCAGGCCGACTGTAGCAATGGAGATAACCCAGGATTGTGCCAGCTGGTGTTCCAGGAAAAGCTGGGTTGCTGAAGATAAAACAGCTGCTGTGGATACTGGCTGGAACCAGACTGTTGTTAGCACGGAGTGGATACTGGCTGGAACCAGTTAAATAATAAATGAACTTGGGAGCGATGAAATATGAACTGAAATGTAGAACTTGAGAGCGGAGAAATAATAATACCGGTGGAGAGTGGTAAAGTGTAGAAAGGACACCGGCCCTTTAAGGGAAGCTGTACTCTGCTGGAAGCTGAGCTGGAAGCAGGTAACGTTGTAGCTGGAAACAGATGAATCCACAATGGATTGGAGAGTCAGGCTACACCGCAGGTGGAATGCTGGTGCGGGTCTCTATGGTGGAAGTCTTGAGACAGGAGCTGGAACCTGGAAGACAATCACAGGAGAGAGACAAACAGGAACTAGGTTTGACAACCAAAGCACTGACGCCTTCCTTGCTCAGGCACAGTGTATTTATACCTGCAGCAAGGAAGGGATTGGCTAGGCAATTATGCAGATTATCAATACTGAGAACAGGTTGGTGGAAATGATCAGCTGACAGAATCCAAGATGGCTGCGCCCATGCAGACACTTGGAGGGAAGTTTGGTTTGTAATCCATGTGGTAATGAAAACAGTAATGGCGGCGCCGGCCACCGGAGACAGGAGGCGCCAGGCTGACAGATGCACATCCAACCACGCGGACACAGCGGAGGCCGCGGCTGACGTAATCGCCACTCAGACACTCTGCATGCAGAAGTTCAGGGACGGCGGCGGAGGCCGCGGGAGACGCCATGCCAGGTGTAATATGGCGTTTACTGTGATAGCGTCACAGAGTGACAGGAGAGGATACAGGAATGTACACATCAGGATAACAGATGGGATCCGGTCCTGGAGCGCTGAGCCAGCCTTAGGAGGCATCTGATGGGTAAGAAATGGCGTCCAGATACCCGGATCGTGACAGCACCCCCCCCCTTTAGGAGTGGCCCCAGGACACTTCTTTGGCTTTTGAGGAAACTTGGAATGGAATCTCCGGACCAAGGCAGGAGCATGGACATCAGAAGCATTGGTCCATGAACGTTCCTCAGGACCATAACCCTTCCAGTCAATAAGATATTGTAGTTGACCGTAACGGTGACGTGAGTCCAGGATCTTGGCCACTTCATACTCAACGCCTCGTTGAGTTTGGACTTTCGGAGTTGGAGGAAGTGAGGAATGAAACCGATTCAAGATCAGCGGTTTCAACAGGGAAACATGGAATGTCCTGGGTATTTTTAAGAAGGGAGGCAACTGGAGTCTGTAAGCAACAGGATTGATGACTTGTTCAATCTTGAAAGGACCGATATAGCGAGGTGCAAACTTCATACTGGGAACTCTTAACCTCAAATTCTTTGTGGATAACCATACCCGATCACCCACCTTGAGAGCAGGAACTGCTCGACGCTTCTTATCCGCAAACTTCTTGTACCTGAACGATGCCTTGAGCAGAGCTGATCGTACGCTCTTCCAGATATTGGCAAACTGATGCAAGGTGATATCCACTGCGGGAACAGAAGTTGCTGGAAGCGGTTGGAACTCAGGGACTTTAGGGTGGAATCCAAAGTTAGTGAAGAATGGTGTTGAAGCAGATGAAGAATGATACTGGTTGTTATGACAGAACTCGGCCCAGGGAAGTAATTGAACCAAGTCATCTTGAGAGGAGGACACATAGATGCGGAGGAAGGCCTCCAAGTCCTGATTCACCCTCTCGGTTTGACCATTGGTCTGAGGATGGTAAGCCGTGGAAAACTTTAGCTTGACTTGGAGGACTTGACATAAACTTCGCCAGAATTTGGCTGTGAATTGAACTCCTCGATCTGAGATAATTTCTTCAGGAAGACCGTGGAGTCGGAAGATCTCTTGTATGAATACTTGAGCCAACTTGGAAGCTGACGGAAGACCGGTGAGAGGAATGAAGTGTGCCATCTTGGTGAACCGGTCAACTACCACCCAGATGGTATTGAACTTGTTGCACATGGGTAAGTCTGTAATGAAATCCATCGACAAGTGGGTCCATGGTCGACGGGGAACGGATAGTGGAACCAGTTGCCCCGCAGGCGACTGGCGGGATACTTTATGTTGGGCACACTTTGGGCAAGATGCAATAAACTCCAAGACGTCCTTTTTCAGAGTTGGCCACCAATAGGACCTAGAGATAAACTCCAGGGTTTTTTGGATACCTGTATGTCCGGCAAAACGGGAAGCATGGGCCCAAAGCATGAGCTTCTTCCTTAGCATCGGCTTCACAAAACTTTTCCCTGATGGGGGCGTAGAGTCCATCCCTACCGTGGAGAATGCCAACGGATTTATAATAGGATGCTTGTCTGAAGACTCTGACTCATTTTCTTGCTCCCATGAGCGGGAAAGGGCATCGGCCTTGCGATTCTGAGAGCCCGGACAGAACTGGAGTTTAAAGTCGAACCTGGAAAAGAAAAGTGCCCATCTGGCCTGACGAGGGTTGAGACATTGTGCGCCCTTCAGGTATAAAAGGTTCTTGTGGTCTGTAAGTATGGTGATTGAATGAGAAGCTCCCTCCAACAGATACCTCCACTCTTCTAGAGCGAGCTTGATGGCTAGCAACTCCTGGTCGCCAATGGCATAGTTGCGCTCAGCTGGGGAGAACTTCCGGGAGAAGAAACTGCAAGGGTGTAAATGGCCATCTTTAGCCCTCTGAGATAACACCGCTCCTACTCCAACGGAGGAGGCATCCACCTCTAAGATGAAAGGAGAGTCGATGTCAGGCTGTTTCAGAACAGGCGCAGAGATGAACCTTTGTTTTAAAAGATGAAATGCTTGCATGGCTTCTTCAGACCACTTGGACGGGTTAGCACCCTTCTTAGTGAAAGCAGTAATAGGCGCCACAATGGTGGAAAAGTCTCGTATATACTTTCGGTAATAGTTGGCGAACCCTAAGAACCTCTGGACCCCTTTGAGGGTTAAGGGTACCGGCCAATTTTGGATTGCTTGTAGTTTCTCAGGATCCATCTCTAGTCCGGAACCGGACACAATGTACCCTAGAAACGGAATGGACTTGACTTCAAAGACGCATTTTTCTAATTTGCAATAGAGATGATTGACACGGAGACGGGACAGAACCTCTTTAACCCAAAAACGATGTTCCTCTAAATCGTTGGCAAAAATGAGGATATCGTCTAGATAGACCACGACATGACGGTATAGAATGTCTCTGAAGATCTCATTGACAAAATGCTGGAAGACAGCTGGAGCATTGCTCAATCCGAAGGGCATGACGAGGTACTCATAATGTCCGTCACGGGTGTTAAAGGCGGTCTTCCACTCGTCACCCTCACGGATCCGGATGAGATTGTATGCACCTCGCAAGTCCAGCTTTGTAAAGATGGTAGCTCCGCTAACTCTGTCAAAGAGCTCAGTAATCAGGGGTAAAGGATAACGGTTCTTGATGGTAATGTCGTTCAAACCTCTGTAGTCGATGCACGGCCGCAGACCACCATCTTTCTTTTTTACAAAAAAGAAGCCTGCGCCGGCTGGAGAAGAAGAAGGTCGAATGAACCCCTTTGCTAGGTTCTCTTTAATATATTCCTCCATAGAATGCGTCTCAGGCAGAGACAACGGATAAGTTCGGCCTCGAGGTGGAACCTTCCCTGGAACGAGATCAATCGGACAGTCCCATTCTCTATGAGGAGGAAGGATATCAGCAGAAGCTTTACTGAACACTAGAGATGAGCGGGTTCGGTTTCTCTGAATCCGAACCCGCCAGAACTTCATGTTTTTTTTCACGGGTCCGAGCGACTCGGATCTTCCCGCCTTGCTCGGTTAACCCGAGCGCGCCCGAACGTCATCATGACGCTGTCGGATTCTCGCGAGGCTCGGATTCTATCGCGAGACTCGGATTCTATATAAGGAGCCGCGCGTCGCCGCCATTTTCACACGTGCATTGAGATTGATAGGGAGAGGACGTGGCTGGCGTCCTCTCCGTTTAGACACTTGATTTACTAATTTTGGGGAGCATTAGGAGTACTCAGTAGTGTACAGTGCAGAGTTTTGCTGATAGTGACCAGTGACCACCACTTTTATTTATAATCCGTTCTCTGCCTGAAAAAAGCGATACACAGCACACAGTGACTCAGTCACATACATACCATATCTGTGTGCACTGCTCAGGCTCAGGCCAGTGTGCTGCATCATCTATATATATTATATATCTGTCTGACTGCTCAGCTCACACAGCTTATAATTGTGGGGGAGACTGGGGAGCACTACTGCAGTGCCAGTTATAGGTTATAGCAGGAGCCAGGAGTACATAATATTATATTAAAATTAAACAGTGCACACTTTTGCTGCAGGAGTGCCACTGCCAGTGTGACTAGTGACCAGTGACCTGACCACCAGTATATAATATTAGTAGTATACTATCTCTTTATCAACCAGTCTATATTAGCAGCAGACACAGTACAGTGCGGTAGTTCACGGCTGTGGCTACCTCTGTGTCGGCACTCGGCAGCCCGTCCATAATTGTATATACCAGTGACCTAACCGTGGTTTTTTTTTCTTTCTTTATACATACATACTAGTTACGAGTATACTATCTCTTTATCAACCAGTCTATATATTAGCAGCAGACACAGTACAGTGCGGTAGTTCACGGCTGTGGCTACCTCTGTGTCGGCACTCGGCAGCCCGTCCATAATTGTATATACCACCTAACCGTGGTTTTTTTTTCTTTCTTTATACATACATACTAGTTACGAGTATACTATCTCTTTATCAACCAGTCTATATATTAGCAGCAGACACAGTACAGTGCGGTAGTTCACGGCTGTGGCTACCTCTGTGTCGGCACTCGGCAGCCCGTCCATAATTGTATATACCACCTAACCGTGGTTTTTTTTTCTTTCTTTATACATACATACTAGTTACGAGTATACTATCTCTTTATCAACCAGTCTATATATTAGCAGCAGACACAGTACAGTGCGGTAGTTCACGGCTGTGGCTACCTCTGTGTCGGCACTCGGCAGCCCGTCCATAATTGTATATACCACCTAACCGTGGTTTTTTTTTCTTTCTTTATACATACATACTAGTTACGAGTATACTATCTCTTTATCAACCAGTCTATATATTAGCAGCAGACACAGTACAGTGCGGTAGTTCACGGCTGTGGCTACCTCTGTGTCGGCACTCGGCAGCCCGTCCATAATTGTATATACCACCTAACCGTGGTTTTTTTTTCTTTCTTTATACATACATACTAGTTACGAGTATACTATCTCTTTATCAACCAGTCTATATATTAGCAGCAGACACAGTACAGTGCGGTAGTTCACGGCTGTGGCTACCTCTGTGTCGGCACTCGGCAGCCCGTCCATAATTGTATATACCACCTAACCGTGGTTTTTTTTTCTTTCTTTATACATACATACTAGTTACGAGTATACTATCTCTTTATCAACCAGTCTATATATTAGCAGCAGACACAGTACAGTGCGGTAGTTCACGGCTGTGGCTACCTCTGTGTCGGCACTCGGCAGCCCGTCCATAATTGTATATACCACCTAACCGTGGTTTTTTTTTCTTTCTTTATACATACATACTAGTTACGAGTATACTATCTCTTTATCAACCAGTCTATATATTAGCAGCAGACACAGTACAGTGCGGTAGTTCACGGCTGTGGCTACCTCTGTGTCGGCACTCGGCAGCCCGTCCATAATTGTATATACCACCTAACCGTGGTTTTTTTTTCTTTCTTTATACATACATACTAGTTACGAGTATACTATCTCTTTATCAACCAGTCTATATATTAGCAGCAGACACAGTACAGTGCGGTAGTTCACGGCTGTGGCTACCTCTGTGTCGGCACTCGGCAGCCCGTCCATAATTGTATATACCACCTAACCGTGGTTTTTTTTTCTTTCTTTATACATACATACTAGTTACGAGTATACTATCTCTTTATCAACCAGTCTATATATTAGCAGCAGACACAGTACAGTGCGGTAGTTCACGGCTGTGGCTACCTCTGTGTCGGCACTCGGCAGCCCGTCCATAATTGTATATACCACCTAACCGTGGTTTTTTTTTCTTTCTTTATACATACATACTAGTTACGAGTATACTATCTCTTTATCAACCAGTCTATATATTAGCAGCAGACACAGTACAGTGCGGTAGTTCACGGCTGTGGCTACCTCTGTGTCGGCACTCGGCAGCCCGTCCATAATTGTATATACCACCTAACCGTGGTTTTTTTTCTTTCTTTATACATACATACTAGTTACGAGTATACTATCTCTTTATCAACCAGTCTATATATTAGCAGCAGACACAGTACAGTGCGGTAGTTCACGGCTGTGGCTACCTCTGTGTCGGCACTCGGCAGCCCGTCCATAATTGTATATACCACCTAACCGTGGTTTTTTTTTCTTTCTTTATACATACATACTAGTTACGAGTATACTATCTCTTTATCAACCAGTCTATATATTAGCAGCAGACACAGTACAGTGCGGTAGTTCACGGCTGTGGCTACCTCTGTGTCGGCACTCGGCAGCCCGTCCATAATTGTATATACCACCTAACCGTGGTTTTTTTTTCTTTCTTTATACATACATACTAGTTACGAGTATACTATCTCTTTATCAACCAGTCTATATATTAGCAGCAGACACAGTACAGTGCGGTAGTTCACGGCTGTGGCTACCTCTGTGTCGGCACTCGGCAGCCCGTCCATAATTGTATATACCACCTAACCGTGGTTTTTTTTTCTTTCTTTATACATACATACTAGTTACGAGTATACTATCTCTTTATCAACCAGTCTATATATTAGCAGCAGACACAGTACAGTGCGGTAGTTCACGGCTGTGGCTACCTCTGTGTCGGCACTCGGCAGCCCGTCCATAATTGTATATACCACCTAACCGTGGTTTTCTTTCTTTCTTTATACATACATACTAGTTACGAGTATACTATCTCTTTATCAACCAGTCTATATATTAGCAGCAGACACAGTACAGTGCGGTAGTTCACGGCTGTGGCTACCTCTGTGTCGGCACTCGGCAGCCCGTCCATAATTGTATATACCACCTAACCGTGGTTTTTTTTTCTTTCTTTATACATACATACTAGTTACGAGTATACTATCTCTTTATCAACCAGTCTATATATTAGCAGCAGACACAGTACAGTGCGGTAGTTCACGGCTGTGGCTACCTCTGTGTCGGCACTCGGCAGCCCGTCCATAATTGTATATACCACCTAACCGTGGTTTTCTTTCTTTCTTTATACATACATACTAGTTACGAGTATACTATCTCTTTATCAACCAGTCTATATATTAGCAGCAGACACAGTACAGTGCGGTAGTTCACGGCTGTGGCTACCTCTGTGTCGGCACTCGGCAGCCCGTCCATAATTGTATACTAGTATCCAATCCATCCATCTCCATTGTTTACCTGAGGTGCCTTTTAGTTGTGCCTATTAAAATATGGAGAACAAAAATGTTGAGGTTCCAAAATTAGGGAAAGATCAAGATCCACTTCCACCTCGTGCTGAAGCTGCTGCCACTAGTCATGGCCGAGACGATGAAATGCCAGCAACGTCGTCTGCCAAGGCCGATGCCCAATGGCATAGTACAGAGCATGTCAAAACCAAAACACCAAATATCAGTAAAAAAAGGACTCCAAAACCTAAAATAAAATTGTCGGAGGAGAAGCGTAAACTTGCCAATATGCCATTTACCACACGGAGTGGCAAGGAACGGCTGAGGCCCTGGCCTATGTTCATGGCTAGTGGTTCAGCTTCACATGAGGATGGAAGCACTCAGCCTCTCGCTAGAAAACTGAAAAGACTCAAGCTGGCAAAAGCACCGCAAAGAACTGTGCGTTCTTTGAAATCCCAAATCCACAAGGAGAGTCCAATTGTGTCGGTTGCGATGCCTGACCTTCCCAACACTGGACGTGAAGAGCATGCGCCTTCCACCATTTGCACGCCCCCTGCAAGTGCTGGAAGGAGCACCCGCAGTCCAGTTCCTGATAGTCAGATTGAAGATGTCAGTGTTGAAGTACACCAGGATGAGGAGGATATGGGTGTTGCTGGCGCTGGGGAGGAAATTGACCAGGAGGATTCTGATGGTGAGGTGGTTTGTTTAAGTCAGGCACCCGGGGAGACACCTGTTGTCCGTGGGAGGAATATGGCCGTTGACATGCCAGGTGAAAATACCAAAAAAATCAGCTCTTCGGTGTGGAGGTATTTCACCAGAAATGCGGACAACAGGTGTCAAGCCGTGTGTTCCCTTTGTCAAGCTGTAATAAGTAGGGGTAAGGACGTTAACCACCTCGGAACATCCTCCCTTATACGTCACCTGCAGCGCATTCATAATAAGTCAGTGACAAGTTCAAAAACTTTGGGTGACAGCGGAAGCAGTCCACTGACCAGTAAATCCCTTCCTCTTGTAACCAAGCTCACGCAAACCACCCCACCAACTCCCTCAGTGTCAATTTCCTCCTTCCCCAGGAATGCCAATAGTCCTGCAGGCCATGTCACTGGCAAGTCTGACGAGTCCTCTCCTGCCTGGGATTCCTCCGATGCATCCTTGCGTGTAACGCCTACTGCTGCTGGCGCTGCTGTTGTTGCCGCTGGGAGTCGATGGTCATCCCAGAGGGGAAGTCGTAAGCCCACTTGTACTACTTCCAGTAAGCAATTGACTGTTCAACAGTCCTTTGCGAGGAAGATGAAATATCACAGCAGTCATCCTACTGCAAAGCGGATAACTGAGTCCTTGACAACTATGTTGGTGTTAGACGTGCGTCCGGTATCCGCCGTTAGTTCACAGGGAACTAGACAATTTATTGAGGCAGTGTGCCCCCGTTACCAAATACCATCTAGGTTCCACTTCTCTAGGCAGGCGATACCGAGAATGTACACGGACGTCAGAAAAAGACTCACCAGTCTCCTAAAAAATGCAGTTGTACCCAATGTCCACTTAACCACGGACATGTGGACAAGTGGAGCAGGGCAGGGTCAGGACTATATGACTGTGACAGCCCACTGGGTAGATGTATGGACTCCCGCCGCAAGAACAGCAGCGGCGGCACCAGTAGCAGCATCTCGCAAACGCCAACTCTTTCCTAGGCAGGCTACGCTTTGTATCACCGCTTTCCAGAATACGCACACAGCTGAAAACCTCTTACGGCAACTGAGGAAGATCATCGCGGAATGGCTTACCCCAATTGGACTCTCCTGTGGATTTGTGGCATCGGACAACGCCAGCAATATTGTGTGTGCATTAAATATGGGCAAATTCCAGCACGTCCCATGTTTTGCACATACCTTGAATTTGGTGGTGCAGAATTTTTTAAAAAACGACAGGGGCGTGCAAGAGATGCTGTCGGTGGCCAGAAAAATTGCGGGACACTTTCGGCGTACAGGCACCACGTACAGAAGACTGGAGCACCACCAAAAACTACTGAACCTGCCCTGCCATCATCTGAAGCAAGAAGTGGTAACGAGGTGGAATTCAACCCTCTATATGCTTCAGAGGTTGGAGGAGCAGCAAAAGGCCATTCAAGCCTATACAATTGAGCACGATATAGGAGATGGAATGCACCTGTCTCAAGTGCAGTGGAGAATGATTTCAACGTTGTGCAAGGTTCTGATGCCCTTTGAACTTGCCACACGTGAAGTCAGTTCAGACACTGCCAGCCTGAGTCAGGTCATTCCCCTCATCAGGCTTTTGCAGAAGAAGCTGGAGGCATTGAAGAAGGAGCTAAAAGGGAGCGATTCCGCTAGGCATGTGGGACTTGTGGATGCAGCCCTTAATTCGCTTAACAAGGATTCACGGGTGGTCAATCTGTTGAAATCAGAGCACTACATTTTGGCCACCGTGCTCGATCCTAGATTTAAAGCCTACCTTGGATCTCTCTTTCCGGCAGACACAGGTCTGCTGGGGTTGAAAGACCTGCTGGTGACAAAATTGTCAAGTCAAGCGGAACGCGACCTGTCAACATCTCCTCCTTCACATTCTCCCGCAACTGGGGGTGCGAGGAAAAGGCTCAGAATTCCGAGCCCACCCGCTGGCGGTGATGCAGGGCAGTCTGGAGCGACTGCTGATGCTGACATCTGGTCCGGACTGAAGGACCTGACAACGATTACGGACATGTCGTCTACTGTCACTGCATATGATTCTCTCAACATTGATAGAATGGTGGAGGATTATATGAGTGACCGCATCCAAGTAGGCACGTCACACAGTCCGTACTTATACTGGCAGGAAAAAGAGGCAATTTGGAGGCCCTTGCACAAACTGGCTTTATTCTACCTAAGTTGCCCTCCCACAAGTGTGTACTCCGAAAGAGTGTTTAGTGCCGCCGCTCACCTTGTCAGCAATCGGCGTACGAGGTTACATCCAGAAAATGTGGAGAAGATGATGTTCATTAAAATGAATTATAATCAATTCCTCCGCGGAGACATTGACCAGCAGCAATTGCCTCCACAAAGTACACAGGGAGCTGAGATGGTGGATTCCAGTGGGGACGAATTGATAATCTGTGAGGAGGGGGATGTACACGGTGATATATCGGAGGGTGAAGATGAGGTGGACATCTTGCCTCTGTAGAGCCAGTTTGTGCAAGGAGAGATTAATTGCTTCTTTTTTGGGGGGGGTCCAAACCAACCCGTCATATCAGTCACAGTCGTGTGGCAGACCCTGTCACTGAAATGATGGGTTGGTTAAAGTGTGCATGTCCTGTTTTGTTTATACAACATAAGGGTGGGTGGGAGGGCCCAAGGACAATTCCATCTTGCACCTCTTTTTTCTTTTCTTTTTCTTTGCATCATGTGCTGATTGGGGAGGGTTTTTTGGAAGGGACATCCTGCGTGACACTGCAGTGCCACTCCTAGATGGGCCCGGTGTTTGTGTCGGCCACTAGGGTCGCTAATCTTACTCACACAGTCAGCTACCTCATTGCGCCTCTTTTTTTCTTTGCGTCATGTGCTGTTTGGGGAGGGTTTTTTGGAAGGGACATCCTGCGTGACACTGCAGTGCCACTCCTAGATGGGCCCGGTGTTTGTGTCGGCCACTAGGGTCGCTAATCTTACTCACACAGCTACCTCATTGCGCCTCTTTTTTTCTTTGCGTCATGTGCTGTTTGGGGAGGGTTTTTTGGAAGGGACATCCTGCGTGACACTGCAGTGCCACTCCTAGATGTGCCCGGTGTTTGTGTCGGCCACTAGGGTCGCTAATCTTACTCACACAGCTACCTCATTGCGCCTCTTTTTTTCTTTGCGTCATGTGCTGTTTGGGGAGGGTTTTTTGGAAGGGACATCCTGCGTGACACTGCAGTGCCACTCCTAGATGGGCCCGGTGTTTGTGTCGGCCACTAGGGTCGCTAATCTTACTCACACAGCTACCTCATTGCGCCTCTTTTTTTCTTTGCGTCATGTGCTGTTTGGGGAGGGTTTTTTGGAAGGGACATCCTGCGTGACACTGCAGTGCCACTCCTAGATGGGCCCGGTGTTTGTGTCGGCCACTAGGGTCGCTAATCTTACTCACACAGTCAGCTACCTCATTGCGCCTCTTTTTTTCTTTGCGTCATGTGCTGTTTGGGGAGGGTTTTTTGGAAGGGCCATCCTGCGTGACACTGCAGTGCCACTCCTAGATGGGCCCGGTGTTTGTGTCGGCCACTAGGGTCGCTAATCTTACTCACACAGCTACCTCATTGCGCCTCTTTTTTTCTTTGCGTCATGTGCTGTTTGGGGAGGGTTTTTTGGAAGGGCCATCCTGCGTGACACTGCAGTGCCACTCCTAGATGGGCCCGGTGTTTGTGTCGGCCACTAGGGTCGCTAATCTTACTCACACAGCTACCTCATTGCGCCTCTTTTTTTCTTTGCGTCATGTGCTGTTTGGGGAGGGTTTTTTGGAAGGGACATCCTGCGTGACACTGCAGTGCCACTCCTAGATGGGCCCGGTGTTTGTGTCGGCCACTAGGGTCGCTTATCTTACTCACACAGCGACCTCGGTGCAAATTTTAGGACTAAAAATAATATTGTGAGGTGTGAGGTATTCAGAATAGACTGAAAATGAGTGTAAATTATGGTTTTTGAGGTTAATAATACTTTGGGATCAAAATGACCCCCAAATTCTATGATTTAAGCTGTTTTTTAGTGTTTTTGGAAAAAAACACCCGAATCCAAAACACACCCGAATCCGACAAAAATAATTCGGTGAGGTTTTGCCAAAACGCGTTCGAACCCAAAACACGGCCGCGGAACCGAACCCAAAACCAAAACACAAAACCCGAAAAATTTCAGGCGCTCATCTCTACTGAACACATCCGTGAAATCTTGATATGGAGGAGGTGGAACATCAGACGACCTGGGGGAGGAAGAACAGACAGGCAATACTTTAAACAAACATGTCTCAGCACAGGAGGAACCCCATGCCAGGATTTGCGTAGTCGTCCAATCAATTGTAGGATTGTGAAGACGGAGCCATGGAAGGCCCAGGACCACAGGATGTGTGGCTCTTGGAATCACTAAAAAAGAAATAAGTTCGGAATGAAGAACTCCCACTCTCAGACGAACTGGTAGAGTCCTTAAAGAAATAACTGCATCAAAAATTTTGCTGCCATCCACGGCAGTTAAAGAAATGGACGAAGGAAGTCTCTCGGTGGGTAGGGACCACCGTTTAACATAGGCTTCGGTAATAAAGTTCCCAGCTGCTCCGGAATCAAGGAGGGCAATGACGTTCCGATAACGTTGAGCAACTTGAAGCGAGACTGGGAGATTACAATCTTGAGGAGATGGAGAGGAGATCATTACTCCTAGCCGGCCCTCTCCTTGGCGAGCTAGGATTTGGAGTTTCCCGGACGTTTGGGACAGGCATTAATGGTGTGAGACGGAGCTGCACAATAGAGACAGAGAAACTCGGAGAGACGTCTTCGGCGCTCAGCAGGAGTTAAACGGGAACGGCCAAGTTGCATGGGCTCATCTTTAGATGGTGACAGTTGACGAGGAGGAGGAGCAGAAGATTTTGGAGCAGATGATCTTCCACGCTCAGTTGCTCTCTCTCTGAAATGTAAATCAACTTTCGTGCAGAGTGAGATTAGCTCATCTAACTTAGAAGGTAAGTCTCTGGTAGCTAACTCATCTTTAATACGCTCAGATAAGCCATGCCAGAATGCAGCATACAGGGCCTCGTCGTTCCATGCCAGTTCGGATGCCAGGATCTGGAACTGTATCAGATATTGTCCTACAGTACGTGACCCCTGGCGTAAACGGAGAATCTCGGATGAAGCTGAGGTTACCCGGCCTGGCTCGTCGAAGATGCGCCTGAATGTTGACACGAAGGCAGTGTAGGAAGATAGCAGGGTGTCGGACCTCTCCCATAACGGTGATGCCCAATCAAGGGCTGAGCCACTGAGAAGAGGAATAATGTAGGCAATTTTTGTACGGTCACTGGGAAAATTGCCAGGTTGTAGCTCAAACTGAATCTCACACTGGTTGAGAAATCCCCTGCAGAATCTTGGAGATCCGTCAAATTTTGCTGGCGTTGGAAGATGAAGACGTGGAGCAGAAATGGGTAAGGTGGGTGGGGTTATAGCTGGAGTCACTGTGGTTGACGCACCAGACGCGCCTGATCCACGGAGAGTTGTCTGAATCCCATCCAGCCGAGTAGAGAGATCCTGGAGACAGCGGATGATGTGGCCCTGTGCAGCCTCCTGATGTTCTAGTCGGGCTGCCAGTTCTTGCATCGGCCTGGCCGCTTGATCCTGGTCTCCGGCTGGATTCATTAGGTCAGTGCTTACTGTCACAACTGAGGGCCTGAGCTGACGGGAGGCAGCCTCAGTTGTAGGGGCTGAGATGTACCGGAACCTGGGAGGTTGTATCAGACCCCTGGACATGTAAGTAACATGAATAATAACTGCCCGAAGGCGTGACCACGACAACTTGGATAAAAGTCAATGATGTTTATTATGACAACTCCGCAACACAGCAGCAGTAAAAGAAAACGTAAAAGTCAGCAAAGAATAAATACAGTTCCTGGGTACTACAGGATGGCAGGAGCCACAGGGCACTGGTAGTGTGAGATAGTTCTTATGATCTTCTAGATGGAAAGTCCTTACCAGGCCCGACTGTAGCAATGGAGATAACCCAGGATTGTGCCAGCTGGTGTTCCAGGAAAAGCTGGGTTGCTGAAGATAAAACAGCTGCTGTGGATACTGGCTGGAACCAGACTGTTGTTAGCACGGAGTGGATACTGGCTGGAACCAGTTAAATAATAAATGAACTTGGGAGCGATGAAATATGAACTGAAATGTAGAACTTGAGAGCGGAGAAATAATAATACCGGTGGAGAGTGGTAAAGTGTAGAAAGGACACCGGCCCTTTAAGGGAAGCTGTACTCTGCTGGAAGCTGAGCTGGAAGCAGGTAACGTTGTAGCTGGAAACAGATGAATCCACAATGGATTGGAGAGTCAGGCTACACCGCAGGTGGAATGCTGGTGCGGGTCTCTATGGTGGAAGTCTTGAGACAGGAGCTGGAACCTGGAAGACAATCACAGGAGAGAGACAAACAGGAACTAGGTTTGACAACCAAAGCACTGACGCCTTCCTTGCTCAGGCACAGTGTATTTATACCTGCAGCAAGGAAGGGATTGGCTAGGCAATTATGCAGATTATCAATACTGAGAACAGGTTGGTGGAAATGATCAGCTGACAGAATCCAAGATGGCTGCGCCCATGCAGACACTTGGAGGGAAGTTTGGTTTGTAATCCATGTGGTAATGAAAACAGTAATGGCGGCGCCGGCAACCGGAGACAGGAGGCGCCAGGCTGACAGATGCACATCCAACCACGCGGACACAGCGGAGGCCGCGGCTGACGTAATCGCCACTCAGACACTCTGCATGCAGAAGTTCAGGGACGGCGGCGGAGGCCGCGGGAGACGCCATGCCAGGTGTAATATGGCGTTTACTGTGACAGCGTCCCAGAGTGACAGGAGAGGATACAGGAATGTACACATCAGGATAACAGATGGGATCCGGTCCTGGAGCGCTGAGCCAGCCTTAGGAGGCATCTGATGGGTAAGAAATGGCGTCCAGATACCCGGATCGTGACAACGAGAAAGTGAAAGCTCTCACTCAGAAGGACCGATCTGAGCGAGATCTTTCACAATCTCGTCCAGTGTGTACACTCAATGTCATTAACAATGCGCAAAATCGTGCATCATTAATGACCCCTCCCTCTTCTGAACATGTACTGATGAGGGAGGTACTCGTTAACGACAGCCATGCTGCAGATGCAGCATGGTTGTCGTTCCACCTGCCACTCCCCCGCCGTCGCTCCCTTCCTCACCGGCATCGGCAAGTGTGTATGCCAATATATCGGCATCGGTAGGGATTGCCTAGTGTGTACTAGGCTTAAGTTCTGGGATCAGATCTAAATTACCCCTTTAGTTTAAAAATTCTGCTTTTGCTAGTCACCTAGGAAAATGAATGGAGAATTGTTGGCAACTGCAGTTGAGAAAACATATGTCCAGTACTGTATGTTTACATTTTAATTATCCGTTCACTAGTGCTTACACATAGCAGTGGTCAACTATATGAGACATGCTGTACTATAGTTGTCTAATTGAACAAAAATGTGGGGTGTACACAGTGCTGAAAGTAGGGTGGTACGGAGTACCATTAAGAAATCTGGTGGTGGTACTCAGTACCACCAGCCCACAGCTGAGGCATAATTTATAAGGGGCATTTTTGTGTGTGGGACATAAAATGCTGTCAGTGGCATAACTGGGGTGGTATTCATGTGACCGACGGTCGGGAGACCGACGGTCACATGACCTCCTCCAGCATCCCAACCCCCACTATCCCGATGGTCGGCATGCCGACCAACAGGGACTATTTCCACTCGTGGGTGTCCACGACACCCATAGAGTGGGAATAGAACACGTGGCGATCGTAGGTCGCCACCGAGCCCGCAGCGTGGCGAGCGCAGCGAGCCCGCAAGGGGCTTGCTGCACTCGCCCCTCCCTGCCGGAATCCCGGCGTCGGTATGCTGCCGGGATCCCGGCGTCGGTAAGCTGACCGGCGGTCAGGAGACCGCCGGTCAGCCATACTACACCCTCATAACTGTGTGTGGCATAAAATGTAATAGGCATTACGGTGTGTGGTATAATATGTAAGGCATTACAGTGTGTGGCATAATGTGTAATGGGCATTACGGTGTGTGGCATAATGTGTAATAAGCATTATGTTGTGTGGCATAATGTATAATAAGCATTACGGTGAGTGGTATAATGTGTAAGGGGCATTACTGTGTGCGGCATAATGTGGCCATGCCCCTATTGTCATGTAGCCACTCCCGTAGTTTTGTGTGACCACGCCCCCTCATGACATGTGGCCGTGCCCATTTTTACTATCAGTACCACTAAGAAAAATTTCTACTTGCACCGCTGGGTGTACACCATGCAACATTCTTTGTTCTGTGCAAAATGAAAAGAACAATAGAAATGCATCAAGTGCATAATGATTAACAAAAGTGTTAAACTTCGACCCTGCATATTTCCTGCAGAGTAACTGGAGCTTGACCTATACACAAGGTAGAAAGGGCTTGAGGTCTTGTCTGAATCCTTTTACATACAAATTTTCTTGGAAAAACATTCTAGAGACTATTGGCCTAATTCAGACCTGATCGCTAGGGTGCATTTTTTGCATCCCTGTGATCAGGTAGTCGCTGCCTACAGGGGGAGGGGGAAATCGCTGTGCAGGTGTGCGATCGCATGTGCAGGAGAGCTGCACAAACAGAAGTTTGTGCAGTCTCTACACAGCCCAGGACTTGCTCTTCCAGTGCGATGATCGGGGCCGGAGCTGACGTCAGAAACAGTCCCTTCCAACGTTTGGACATGCCTGCGTTTTTCCGGACACTCCCTGAAAACGGTCAGTTGCCACCCACAAATTCCCTCTTCCAGTCAGTCACCTTGCGATCGCCCGTGCAATCGCTTTTCTCGTACATCCCGTCGCTGCCCGCCGATCCCTGTCGCTGAGGACCAACGCGCCTGCGCATTGCAATGCATACTTATTGCAGGCTGTACGAAAACGCAGCCTAGCGATCAGGTCTGAATTAGGCCCTATGATAAGAGGGAGAACATTTTATATGACCACTATATGATTCATGTTTCTTTATAGTACTGTATTATATGTATGTGTAGTTTTGACACTGACATCATTCAACAATGTATCAGCAGTTCAGAGATTTTATGCTTTGTTAAATAATTTAAGCAATTAAATTATTTTTCTTTTTAAATGTAACATTACTTCAGCCAGTAGAACCCATACAACTGTCCTGGATTGTCAGTACCCATACTCAGTGGCTGCCTGACTGACCTAGTTTGTCCATTCCCTTGTAGTGGCAGTGCTGCCTCTGAAATGGAAAAGAAGCAACTGTGAGTCTCAAAGAAAGCCCGATCCATTCCCAGAGAGCCCTAAACCAAGCCTATTTTAACGTTTTACGGGTATTTGATGGAATAGCATGGCATTCTTGGCTGCTGTTCTGGGTAATGAAAATGTGGTATTTGGTCTCTAGGTCGACACACTTAGGTTGACAGTCATTAGGTCAGCCACTAATTGGTCAACATGCATTAGGTCGACATGGTTTCTAGGTCGACATGGTCATTAGGTCGACATGTACTAGGTCGACATGACAAAAGGTCAACATGAGTTTTTCACAATTCTTTTCATTTTGTGGACTTTTTCATACTTTACGATCCACGTGGACTACAATTGGGAATGGTAACCTGTGCCGAGCGCAGCGGTAGTGGAGCGAGGCACCTTGCCTGAAACATGGCGAGAGGACACGGTGCACTAATTGGGGTTCCCGGTCACTCTAAGAAGAAAACTACACCAAAAAAAAAAAGGGGGAAAAAAACTCATGTTGATTTTGTCAACCTATTTTGGGTGTCGACTTAATCACTGTTGACCAATAGTGGTTGACCTAGACACTGTCGACCTAAGTGTGGTCGACCCTATGAACCACACCCTGAAAATGTTTATGCAATATTATGTAAAGCAATATTTGCAAATATAAAACATTTTAAATTTGGAGGTTTGACTAATAATGTAAATATAAGAATAATTACTAAATATGGCAATATGACATTTCGTGACGCAATTAAAAAAAACTCCAGATCTCGAGAGCCATTAGACAAAGTATGTTAAACTTGATCTTAGTCACTTTCTCTGGAATAAAATTACAAGAAAACTTGATATTGTGTATATGCAGGTTACTCAAATATTACCTCTCCAGAATGTAACACCTAATTTAGATTTTAATATCTCAAAAGTTTTAGCACAGCTGCCAAACGACAGATTTCATTTTAAAAACAAAATCAATTTTGGGCAGAGAACCTTTCAATTTGTAATGGGAAGTATTTTTACTACGAAATACATAACAGAGAACTTTACACAGCCTGAAATGGATACTAACAAAGCACAAAAGCTTGCACTTGTGCTACATAACTCCTGTGTACACATACTGTAGGGGGGTAATTCAGAGTTGGTCGCAGATTTTGCTATTATAGAACAATCTGCGACCACTAAAATCACATGCTGGGGGCCGCCCAGCACAGGGCAAGGCCATCCAGCATGTGTGGCGCTGCCCCGTGTTGTGATAGCAATTCAATTGCGATCGCATTGCAAAAATCTCAAATAGAAGTTGACCCCTGCCTACGCAGCTGCAGGGGCACCACCGCCATGTTTCTGATCGCAGGAAATGCAGACAAAGTCATCGGCCTGGCACCATAAATGGCCATGACACGCCTGCGCTTCCCGCGACACCCCCCCGCAATGCCACATAGCTGCCCCTTGATGCCCGTCGCCTGTCTATCATGATCAGGTGGCAAAAAATAATCTGTTTGCGAATTTCGGCTGTCTGTGACAGGATCGGAATAAGGCCCATAGTGCTGTTTAAAACGTTCTTCTGTAGGGTTACTACAGACCTCCCAATTGTCACGGCATCCCTCAGTGCAAAGAGGTTCAGCCGGGGGCTGCTCAGGGAGCACTGGGCACACCCCCAAAATTAGAAAAACTGGTGTCGCAGCGCTAGGCCCCATCCCTCCACCCGAGACCCCCCTGAGGCCCCTCACACTTTTTGGTCATCTCCACGCCTCTGGCAGCTTGAGAGGTATGTTACTATACTATAATGATGATGCTACTGTACAGGGTCGGACCGGCCCATAGGGGAACAGGGGAAACCACCGGTGGGCCCTACTGCCTGTGGTCCCTCCTCCTCCTCTAGGGATCAAGTTCCAGACTATCCTAGTGCACTGGATTTATGCATTATACATACAGTATGTTACATTATACTTCACAATAATTTGGTTTATTATATATTTACCAAGGGGCACAGAACATGTAATGGTTAGCCAAACCCTGTGGTGGCTGGCCACGCCCCCACTGGAACCTGGCTACACCTTTAAGCATGGGCCCCTACATCAGCATTCCCCCGATGGGCCCTTCATGCCCCAGTCCAACACTGCTACTGTACATGAAAGAAGCTTAGTGTCATAAAGAGCATGGAATGTGCTTAGCTACAGCTGAGTGTGGTGTTTATTAGCTCTGAAAAATACCAAATTCCACTTGATGTTCTGCAATTTCAAGGAGTGATCACAGGAAAGACAATGGGGGTAATTCAGAGTTGATCGAAGCAGCAAATTTGTTAGCAGTTGGGCAAAACCATGGCCCTCATTCCGAGTTGTTCGCTCGTTAGTTTTTTTTGCAACGGAGCGATTAGTCGCAAACTGCGCATGCGCAACGTTCGCAGTGCGCCAAGTAAATTTGCAAAAGAGTTTGGTATTTTACTCACGGCTTAACGAAGAAATTTCATCGTTCTGGTGATCGTAGTGTGATTGACAGGAAGTGGGTGTTTCTGGGCGGAAACTGTCCGTTTTATGGGTGTGCGAAAAAACGCAGCCGTTTCTGGGAAAATACGCGGGAGTGTCTGAAGAAACGAGGGAGTGTCTGGGCGAACGCTGGGTGTGTTTGTGACGTCAAACCAGGAACGAAACTGACTGAACTGATCGCAGTGGAGGAGTAAAGTCTCGAGCTACTCAGAAACTGCTAAGAAATTTCTATTCGCAATTCTGCTAATCTTTCGTTCGCACTTCTGCTATGCTAAGATACACTCCCAGAGGGCGGCGGCTTAGCGTGTGCAATGCTGCTAAAAGCACCTAGCGAGCGAACAACTCGGAATGAGGGCCCAAGTGCACTGCAGGGGGTGCAGATATAACATTTGCAGAGAGAGTTAGATTTGGGCGGGTGTTATTGTTTCGGTGCAGAGTAAATACTGGCTGCTTTATTTTTACACTGCAATTTAGATTTCAGTTTGAACACACCACACCCAAATCTAACTCTCTCTGCACATGTTATATCTGCCCCCATCCCCCCCCCCCCCCCCCCGCACATGGTTTTTCCCAACTGCTAACAAATTTGCTGCTATGATCAGGTCTGAATTACCCCCAGGATCTTCTATACTTGTTTATAAACTGAAATTTTCGCCAGAGAACTACATAAGTCATTCTTGCAATGTCCTGATTGCAGATTATTTATCCCAAGGTTAATGCATTTGGTAGACATTAATCATTTCTCTCCACAATAACACTTTGCCACAACATACTGTATGTGAATAAGATCAATGAACATATTGCAACATTGGGCAGGTCACAAAGGTTTACATAACAGATGACGGAGACAAAAGTAAAAAGGTTCCACACAATGACTGCACTGAGCACAGTGTAAAGGGACCTTGGGGGCTAGAGACACATACTGTATTAACTTAAGGAGAAGTAAAGTCTCTAGAACGTGTCAGCTCATCTGCTGGCCCTGAAGTTGTTAGAACACTGTTTTGTTTTACATTGTTTCCCTGCAGTTTAATTCCCTGCTATCAGGTGTCACCATGTCTCTGGTTATGTGAACTGCAATTCTAGAATGTTCAAGAGGTGCTGCTTTTCCAAGTCTGTTCTGTGGCCAGGTGGTTCATTTATTGGTAGTTCCCTTTATAGCGCAGCAAATTCCATTGCTCTTCAACCTCTGGCCGAATCGCGATGAGACCTGCTGACTTCACACCGCGCTCCCTCCCATCCGCCCTGCGCTGTTCTCCCATCCGTGGGCAGGCTGACTCGCGGTGTGACGTGCTGACATCACACCAGGCTCCCTCCCTCCCGCCTGCCCTGTGCTGTCCTCCCATCCGTCGGCACCAATAAACATGCAGCAGGCTTTCTGATGGAGCCATAAATCAGCACCTCTGCCTGATGTACTGTAAGGAGATATTTATGTTAAAAGGACATACACAACTAATTTTTAATACAGACGATCTTAATAAGGCTTTTAACTTCTTATGTTACATAAGCAATTAAAAGCCTTACTAAGATCATCTGTATTAAAAAATAAATCAGTTTCTGCTCATTAGGGAAGTTAATTTAATTTAATTTATACACATTATTCCATAGCTGACATTAAACTCGTCCATAATGCAACTAGCGTTACCCCTGGCTACTAGCGTTACACACCCCTGGCAACAAACATTTCCCCTGGCAACAAGCATGAAACCCATCCCAGTGCATGAAACCCCTGGCAAAGAGCATGGATCCCAGAGCAAGAAACCCAGCGTGTGAATCCCTTGCCAATGAGCAGGTAATTTAAAAGTAATTAGAAGCTTTACTGTAGGGCATAATGTATCATGGGCATCATGGTGTGTGGCATAATATGGTGCAAGGGGCATTACTGTGTGGGGCTTAATATGGTGTAATTTATTTTTTTCCCTGTGGTGGCCGAGGTCTGTTGGTGCAGGGTCAAAAACTGGGGTGTAGTCTTTTCCTGCGAGGCCATGCACATTTTAGCAAGGCCACGCCCCCTCACTGATGGGCATCAAAGGCTTGAGCACCACTAGCGAAAACATAAATCAGCACTTCTGATAGATGGTTACTACTAATCACTATTATGATTTGCACCTGACACCTATTTTTTTTTTAACAGCAATAATTTTTATTAAATGTTTGTGTTGCAAAACAGGGGTACAGGAAGAAGAGAAGGGGGGGGATAGGCACATGAATACATGAGACAACATAATGGCAAACATGTACATACAGTTCAAAGTCAGTCAAACAGGTACATCAGAGAAACTGCAGTGGACCTAAAACAATAGAAGATAAAAGAGAGGAAAAAGGCGACATTGGGCACATTATCTATACAGCTCTGAGAGAGAGGCAATCCTAGGCTAAGGGGGGGGGGGGGACCTCATCAGCCGAGAGGTCATGGGGGTGCATGTCCGGTAGTAGTATCAATGTAGCGCCCTCACCCTCCGTGATAAAAAGATGCCAAGGCATCCAACGAACTAAGGGGGATTTAGCGGAAAAGGAATACGGGATGTACTCAGTCTCCATCAAAAAGTACAGCTGGATTTTGTGTATAACTTTCAATAAGGGAGGCAATGTGGATTGTTTCCAGTTCTGGGCCAGGGCTGCACGTGCAGCGAGACAGATATTTATTATTTATTTATTAGCAGTTTCTTATATAGCGCAGCATATTCCGTTGTGCTTTACAATTAGAACAACAGTTATATAACAAAACTGGGCAAAGACAGACATAGAGGTAGGAAGGCCCTGCTCGCAAGCTTACAATCTATAGGGAAATAGGCATTGATACACAAGGATAGATGTATCCTGTTACATAATGGTTCCCCAGATTGCTAGGTTCTTAGTGGGTTGTATGATATGATCACCCAGCAATGTTGGAAGACAAAATGTGAGGTTATGTGGACTGTACAGAGGGGATGTAACTGGATAGGGAAGCATTGAAGGTTATGTGTGTGGGTCAGGAATTTGGTAGGCTTGTCTGAAGAGATGAGTTTTCAGGGAACGTTTAAAGGTTTGGAGACTAGTGGAGAGTCTTATTCTGCGTGGGAGGGCATTCCACAGAGTGGGTGAAGCCCGGGTAAAGTCCTGTAATTTTGAGTGGGAACAGGTAATACATCTGGATGAGAGACGCAGATCTTGTGCAGAGCGGAGGGGTCTGGTAGGGAGATATTTTGAGATGAGTGAGGAGATGTATGATGGTGCAGTTTGGTTAATAGCCTTGTATGTAAGTAAAAGTATTTTATATTTGACAAGGTAGAATACCAGTAACCAATGGAGGGACTGACAGAGCGGATCAGCAGATGAAGAACGTCTGGCGAGGAAGATTAGCCTCGCAGCTGCATTTAAAATGGATTAAAGTGGTGAGAGCCTATGTTTGGGAAGACCAGTAAGGTGACTATTACAATAATCAATGCGGGAGATGATGAGTGCATGAATTAGAGTTTTTGCAGTGTCTTGTGTAAGATAAGGGCGTATTTTGGATATGTTTTTAAGGTGCATGTAACATGATTTAGAGACAGATTGAATGTGTGGAACAAACGACAGTTCAGAGTCAAGGATGACACCTAGGCAGCGAGCTTGTGGGGTAGGGTGGATAGTTGCATTGTCAACAGTTATGGCAATATCAGGTTGGTAACTACCCTTAGCTGGTGGGAAAATAATTAATTCTGTTTTGGAAATGTTGAGTTTGAGGTGGCAAGATGACATCCAAGATGAAATGGCAGACAGGCATCCAGTGACACGAGCCAATACAGATGGTGATAAATCTGGGGAGGATAGGTAGATTTAAGTATCATCAGCGTACAAATGATACTGAAATCCGAAGGAGCTGATTAGTTTACCAAGAGAGGAGGTATAGATTGAGAAAAGCAGAGGACCTAAGACTGAGCCTTGTGGTACTCCAACTGATAGAGGCAGAGAAGAGGAGGTAGAATCAGAGAAGTGAACACTGAAAGATCGATTAGATAGTTAGGATGAGAACCAAGTAAGGGCTGTGTCCTGAAGACCTAGGGACTCTAGTGTTTGTATGAGAAGAGAGTGGTCAACAGTGTCAAAAGCAGCAGAGAGATCTAGAAGAATAAGTAGTGTGTAATGGCCTTTTGATCTAGCAGTGACCAGATCATTCACTACTTTGGTCAGTGCCGTCTCCGTGGAGTGTTGGGCATGAAAGCCTGACTGAAGTGGGTCCTGTAAGTTGTGGGAGTTAAGAAAGTGTGTAAGATGAGTGTAGGCAAGTCTCTCAAGTAGCTTGGAGGGACTGGGTAGCTGAGAAATGGGACGGTAGTTAGAGAGTGTGTTTGGGTCAGAATTGTCTTTTTTCAGAATGGGAGTAATCACTGCATGTTTAAACAGAGATTGAAAGATGCAAGTAGAGAGAGAGAGAGAGATTACAGATTTTAGTTAAGGTTGGGATAAGCACAGGAGACAAACTTTTACTGACCTGTGAGGGTATAGGATCAAGAGGAGAGGTAGTGGAGTAGGAGGATGAAAAGAGTGTTGATACTTCATCTTCACTTGTGGGATCAAATGAAGAGAAAGTGCCAGAGGGTTCAGATAGGGATTTAAGCAGGTCATTGGCTGAGTTAGAGCATACCATTTCATTTCGGATTTTATCAATCTTATCCTTGAAGTAGGAAGCAAGTTCTTGTGCACTGATAGTAGCTAGTGGGGGAGGTGAGGGAGGGTAAAAAAGTGATTTAAATGTATTAACAAGTCGTTTGGGGTTGGTGGCATGATAAGAGATGAGAGATTGGAAATATGTTTGTTTGGCAGTGTCCAGGGCCTGACGATAGGAGTGGTAGGTAGTCTTATATGTGAGAAAGTCACTTGGATTCTTGGATTTCCGCCACTGACGTTCTACCTTTCGTGACAGTTTTTGTAGGTGTCTTGTTGAGTTAGAGTGCCATGGTTGGCATCTAAGCCTACGTGGAGTGTGATGGGTAGCTGGAGCAACTTCATCAAGGGCACTCTCTAGGGTCTAGTGCAGGTGGGATACAGCAGTGTCAGGTGGGGTGAATGTAGAGATTGGTAAGAGACGTTGCAGAGAAGTGGAAAGTTGTTGAAAATTTATATTGTTAGTATTTCTGCGTGTTAGAGGAGGCTTGCTTCGTTTTAGTGTCCTAGAATTGAAAGTAATAGAAGAGATTGTGAAGGTGATCAGGTTGTGATCAGAGAGAGGGAAAGGAGTGTTAATGAGTTGGGAAACTGAGCAGAGCCTGGTGAACACAAGATCAAGGCAGTGGCCCTCCTGGTGAGTAGAGGAGTCGGACCATTGGGTTAGGCCAAGAGAGGAGGTTAAAGAGAGGAGTTTGGATGCATGAACAGATTGTGGACTGTCAAGAGCTATATTGAAATCGCCCATAATGATGGTGGAGATGTCAGAGGATAAGAAGTGTGGGAGCCAGGCAAAAAAAATCTTCTAGAAATTGTTGTTTAGGTTGCCCAGGAGGGCGATAGATAGCTGCAACACGCAGAGAGAAGGGGGTGAAAATCCTGATAATGTAAATGAGCACCCACGGATTTTGGGTACACATTCAATAAAGCTATGAGAGGGGAAGGGGACAAGTCAAGCTCCAAAACTTTATTGATTAGCCCAAATACCTCGACCCAGTACAATTGAATATGCGGACATGTCCAAAAAATATGGAAGAGGTGGCCTACCTCTCCGCATAGGCGCCAACAAAACTTCGAACATGCAGGCAAAATCGTGTGCAACCTATCAGGTGTGAGGTATGATCTGTGTAGTAACTTGACATGCATTTCGGAGTGATTCAGGCATTTAGACATTGTAAAAGATGCCAAAAAAATGTTTTGCCATTGAGAATCATGTAGAGTACAGCCAATATCCACCTCCCACCTGATTTGGGCTCTAGATTTAGAAACGGGGGTCAGTGTCAGTAATGCTCTGTACCAAAAGGAAATCTCACCCTTAGAAGTATCATTAGAGAGTCGGCCTATGACATGCGAAATAGAGGGGGGGGGGGGTGAGAGTACGGTGGAGGCTATTCCACCAGTGTTGTATTTGATAGTATCGGAGCCTCTCAGAGTTGGGTAGAGAGAAGCGTCCCTGGATGTCAGAAAAAGAGCCAAGCACAGACCCATTAAACAAGTCTCCCAGGAACCCCACCCCCCTGGAACGCCAATTTGCCAGATGAGATTAGGGACTATGGCGGCCACCGTACGTAACGATACTAAAGACAAATTATGATAGGAAGGGGATAGGGCCATAGTCAGTTTGTTCCAGACCTGTAATGTGGCTCGGGTAGAGGGAAGGAGGTTTAAACCCTGTGGCCGCAGAGATTTGGGTAGCCAGAAGAGATCTTTCAGGGGAAAACGAGGACAGGCCATTTCCTCCAGACACGTCCCCCCCCCGGACGCGCATCTCTACAAAAATCTTTAATCTGAGCCAAGAGGAAGGCTTCTTGGTACAGTGAAAGATTAGGCATATCCAGGCCCCCAACTCTCCTCGGTAGAGACATCCTCGCGCGGGCAAGCTTAGGCGGGCGCGAAGACCATATATAATTGGTAATAATAGCAGAGGCCTTATCTAGATATTTCTTTGGGAAGACAAAGGGAATAGTACGGAACAGGAACATTAATTTGGGAAGCAACGACATTTTAAAAGCGGCCAGACGCCCCAACCAGGAAATGTCATAATTAAGCCATGATTTGGTGAACAACTGAAGGGAGGACAACAGAGGAGGGTGGTTAACTTCAAAAACAGAAGAAGTAGATGGGGTGCTGAAAATACCTAAATATCGTATCGAGGATGTTTGCCAATTGTAAGGGTACTTAGCACGCATAGAGGCCAAGGAGTGGGTGAGATTAATGGGCAGTGCATCGGTTTTAGAGGCGTTTAATTTATAATAAGATTCTGCAGAGTACATATCCAAAATATTGTGTAAATGGGGGAGTGTAGTGCAAGGGACCTGACACCTATTTTAAGTCTGGCTGGTCCCAGCATTCTTTGCTTGGTCAATGATGTTTACTATGCTGGACTTCTGAGCTTTGCTAACTTGCCCTGCCAAGCTTACCTGCCTTGCCAAGTTTATCCATATCCTCAAGGATATCTGAATTCTTTAATGTTTTGCAAGCACTCTGATTATCTTCAGCTTTGCCAGGTATTCTGATTGTCTTTAACTATAAGTGTATCCTGCATCAGTTCAGTATATATACCTTTTCCCCAGATTAAATACCATATTGTAAATATTACTTGTGCAAGTGCACCCAGGGGATTCAAAACAGAATGACACAGCCCCCAAAAAAGAGAGAATGTTGGAGAGTCTGTTACTCTGGATTCTCCCAGACAGCCCTGCAAAGCAGAACTTGTGGATCTGTTTCTCTTAACTGCAAAAGCTTGCTCATATTGCTCAGACTTTGGCCTTTTTGCCTAATCTTCTTCAGAAAATGTCTGCACTCCTCCAGACTGCTACAGATCTTGATTTGTCATTAGGAGACATCTGTACCCAAAAATTGGCCTTCCAGGGACATTTGTTCTCATAGGGCCTACACTCCATGTGTTACAGCAGCTTCCAACACCGCATAACCGATTACTGTGTGAAATGTTCAAGCAGTCCTCATGCTCCGCTTACTAAGCCATAACAAGCTTTGTGCAGCTTCAGTTAACTGTGTCTATATTGTACAAGTCCCGATCACTTCTTGCTCTCCTGCCCCCTTAACACACTCAAATTTGATCTGGGAAAGTCCGAGTCACAGTTGCCACCTGTAAAAGAACATGCATTTGAACCAACTCACAGTTCCATTCCATGAGGGGGTACTGAGTCAGCAGCCCCTGGAGTGGACTCTAGAGCCACAGCCCCTGGAGGGGTCTTTAGTTCCACAGCCCCTGGAGGGGTCTATAGTGCCACAGCCCCTGGTGGGGTCTCTAGTGCCACAGCCCCTAAAGGGGTCTCTGGTGTTACAGCCCTAGGAGGGGTCTCTAGTGTCACAGCCATAGAAGGCGTATGTATGTTGTGCCACAGCCCCAGGAGGGGTCTCTAGCAACATTGGCTCCTACCTTTGTGAAGGTTGGGGGCTGTCACTGGCCATGCTGCCTGGTCTAGAGGAGGAGAGACCCTGCCGCCTGCTGGGTCCCGGCATCTGCACAATAGAGCTGACAGGTGCTGGGACTGGCACATGCGCACAAGCAGCGGCTTGGTTGTGCTTGTGCAAACCTTTGTCTTCTATGGACTGTATTGGCTGCAGCCCATAGAGGCTGGCTAGGGCTGATGATCAGACAGGGAGTGGCTTCCTTCAGGAAGCCAGCTCGCTGCTAATCACAGCCCGGTCTGGCATTCCCAGAAGGAGGAAACACCGCCTAAAGGGACAGCCCAGGTAGGATTTCAAATAAGAAATCAAAGCCAGTCACAGTATAGCCGGACTACATCTGGCTCATTGTAGTGGTGGATTTTACTAATGGGGCTGCAGTCCACTGGTCTCTAGTGTTAAAGCCCCAGGATGGAGCTCTTGTTTTTGCCGTACCCAGTGGAGGACTCTTGCCTTGCTATCCCAGTGGGAAAATGGCAGGGAGAAGGGAAGGGAAGTTACTTTAACTATCTTGGGCAGTACAGTTACAGTAGGTGCCAGAATAGAATGAGAAAAATATTGTAAGACACAAAGTATTAATGCAAATTAAACAAAACCTACTAAAATGATCACTACTGTGCAGACAGCTTAGAAAACTGTTTATAGCTATACTTAGCTGTATATAGTTAGAAATAATACAATAAAGGAAAATGTATTTTATGTAATTACAAGAATCTGATTTTTTTGTACGGGTCATGCATCATTTATTCTCATTTAATACTACAACTGAGACATTTGTAGGCTTGCAGAGTCAAAGTAAACAAACATGACTAATGTACACCATAAATGTGAACTTGCATGCCAAAAAAAATTGTAAATGTAATAAAACAAAAACATATCACAGACAGCTGGCAAAAAAAATCAAATTACTGTAACTGCAGTTTAGAAAGCAGGGATACATTGATAGCTGTAAAATAAACTGTGGGGGTGATTTTAAAGGGTAATACAGAGTGTTTTTCATTCCAAAAACATGTATCACGATACATGTTCTCTTTTCAGTGTTGTCCTGCGTATACATTTTACTAAGCTATTGGGCAAACTGAAATATAGTACAGTTAATTAATAAAAATAATAAATAAAATCTTGCTGACATTGAGGATTCAATATCTCCAATACTGCCATATATATGTTTTAGTATGTAATGTTCAGGTGAGTCATATTTAATAAAGCTCCTGAGTTTTATGCATTGATATATACGGGCATATATAATCAATTGTTTTACTAAAATAATGTGAATGTGGGCCGTATACCAACATTTTGAAGGGGCCCCTGTCCAAATGCTTCTAGAGAGACATCTCTCTGCAGCATTTGTTAATACGGGGCCTTATTCAGTATGGATGCGATCGCATACTGACAATTTTGTGCATAGTGTGCGCGCGCAAGAGCCACACTGCGTGTGCGCACACAGTGTGATGTGATTGCATCTCACTAATGTGAATGCCTCTGCCTGATTGACAGGCAGAGGAATTAATGGGGCAGTCCAGGGCGGCGATGCGGCATTGCTGGGGCGGTGCCGTTTTCATAGCAAGCGTGTGTGACTGAAAACATCTACCAATAGTGAAAAATTTCTATAACACTTGTAACTTTGACAGGGAAGATGGCCCCTCTCAGCTCTAGGCCCCATAGCAGCTGTACTTTCTGCACTTTTGGTAGCTACGCCATACCCTCCAACATTTTAAACATAAAAATAGATACAAATTAGGAAAGGGGCGTGGTCACGGGTAAAGGGGGCGCGGTCACGGCCCTTTTCCTATACTTTCAATGGAAGTTTGGAGAGCCAAAAATCGGTACAGACCATAAAAAAAGGTACTGTGCCTGCCAAAAAGATACAGTTGTAGGCTATGCTATACCCTTGACTTGAATGTATTAAAGGGCTTTTGGAGCAGTTTCGTGGAAAACTGCTCCAAACCCTTTAACTCACTTTTTAACCAAGATCACATTTTCCATGCTTACTGTATAATGGGAAATGCAATCTGGCCAAATTTCCTGTGAAAAATTGTGAAAAAATACAGCAGACAGTCCTGTGTTAATTAGGCTGGTGCAGCTGGCGTAATTACAGGGCTCACTACAGATTCTGTACTTCTGTACAGCTTTCTCTGCCCCTAGGCCTAATTTTATTATTTTTATTGATTGGCTATAAGCCCTCATTTGATGACAGCCAATTTAATAGAATAATAAAAAGCCACTATGATTTTTATATTATTTTGCATTTTGTATACATATTTATTATAGTAGGATGGCTTAAAGGGGGAATGTGTATTTCCTGTCCATTTACACTCCATTTAAGATGCCATATGATAGAGTAGAGTGGATTTTTTTTGCAGTTACTGGTACTTTTTGGGCTGACATTACCAACACAAGTATACAAGTGCCACCCCCCAACAAGATTTACACCAGATCTTCATGACTGTAATTGTTACTGATCAGTTTAGACCAGAGGTGTCACTTTAAGTACACCCGGTGCAGTGCCAGAAAAGGGGGTGGGGCTTTGCGTCCCGACTCCTGTTTTTTGTCACTCCGGGTGTTCGGGAGGTGGGTCTGCCCCTCGGGGAGTACTGTGACTGCAGTGCCGGCTCCT
Source organism: Pseudophryne corroboree (assembly GCF_028390025.1). Lineage (NCBI taxonomy): Eukaryota > Metazoa > Chordata > Amphibia > Anura > Myobatrachidae > Pseudophryne > Pseudophryne corroboree. Next base: position 365,021,547 of record NC_086447.1, read on the forward strand.
ACACAGTGTCCGGAGCCGAGTGCAGAACATAATGTAACAGTGCAGCACTCGGATCCTATCACTGAGGAGGAGCTGAAATTTTGGTGTCACCCCTCGGCGGGTGACACCTGGGTGCGAACCCCTCCCCCTTGTGATGCCACTGGTCTATACCTATAGCAGCATAACCACACTTCGCAGTTGTCTGGACAAAAAAAAAATGGCACAATTGATAAAATCCACACCATACACACTTATAGGTCCGAAATTAAGTGTAATCAGCTTTTCCTGTCTAAGTCATTTTAATTATGGGAAAATCAGTATTCTGGCCAAGCTATATATTGTAAAAAATGTGCTGTTATTTGAAAATAGAAGTATAACATAAGCATTATTAGCAGTGTTTTATCTACCATAGGTGCAGTGCACATGGGGGGTCATTCCGAGTTGATCGCTAGCTGCCGTTGTTCGCAGCGCAGCGATCAGGCTAAAAATCTGCATTTCTGCGCATGCGTATGGGCCGCAGTGCGCATGCCTGACGTACTTTCACACAAAAATATGCAGTTTCACACAAGGCCGAGCAACGCATTTCTATCGCACTGCTGATCGGTGAGTGATTGACAGGAATGGGACATTTCTGGGAGTGTGCTAAAAAACACAGGAGTGTCAGGTAAAAACGCAGGCGTGCCTGGGGAAACGGGGGAGTGGCTGGCCGAACGCAGGGCGTGTTTGTGACGTCAAAGCAGGAACTAAACAGATTGAAGTGATCGCAAGGAAGGAGTAGGTCTGCAGCTACTCAGAAACTGATTGAAAAAATTTCAGCACTGTTCTGCTAACCTTTCGTTCGTACTTCTGCTAAGCTAAGATACACTCCCAGAGGGCGGCGGCCTAGCGTGTGCAATGCTGCTAAAAGCAGCTAGTGAGCGATCAACTCGGAATGAGGGCCATGGGCCCATGAGTTAAGAAGTCCTGTTATAACTAGATGATCTTCTTCTTGTGGGATCCGCATCTCATAGAGATCTTCTGGCAGTGACCCGTGTACACTAAGGGTTGAGACTCGTAGATCTCAACAGAGGGTCTTCTCGCCCATAACAACAGCTTTTCCCATAAGGAAGAATGTGCCTACCGGTGCTGGGATGCCACCAGGTCTTGCGCCGCTGGCGGTAGTACGAGCTCAACCCTAAGTGACCTGGATCAATGCCGGTGGATAGGATTACCAGAAATACTCTACTGAACAGAGCAGAGGAGAACAAGGCTAAGAGAAGGCAAACAATAGAGTTAAGGCTGGAATTAAGGTACGAAAGGGAAGGGAGTGAATAAACTGCAGGGCAAAAGAAACAGAGGAAATAACGGAAGATCCCCTAACTGGGGAGCTACCTCCAGACTGGGAGGAGCAATAAACATCCAAGAAACACTGGTACACAAGTGTATCACAGAGATATATAAACTAGAGCTTAGAGCAAAGATACTAGGTACAACAGACAAAGGTGCAGAACAAAGGCTGGGCACAGGAACACTGTCTGGGAATGAGTACTGATGAACAGCAGGAGAAATCCATGGACTGAGACTCTATGCGACAAGGGCACTGCGACCAGAGGGCCTCTTTGACCAGCACTAAGTAAGAGGCAAACCAGAAATATAAATGCAGCATGAGCCAATCAAAATACAATGTGGCAACCAGCAACTACTTAATAATATCACCCACAGCTGCCTCCCTGCATGTCCATGCTGTTCTGTGAGTGCCTGGCGTCTGTGTAACCAGGCAACTCACAAGGACTGGGGGGGGGGGGGGGGGGGGAGCTCTCCCCCCTTCACCATCTCCCTAGTAACCAAGGAGATGGCGACTGGGGACGGAAGGACATAAGCATCCCGGTCACCTGGCAACAATCGGACGACACCGGAGACATGGGCCATGACTCCTGATATCGCAGCCCATGAAAAGTCCTTGCACTGTCCAACTGACGTATAGAACAATTATCTGCCACATGATTGTATTCTTACATGGGAAGAAGGGGTCCATGTCTAGGTCTGGCCATCCTGGGCTAATTAGTGCCGTCCCTTTTCATGGACCTGTGGCTCAAAGTGGGGATCAGCTTCATCTTGTGACTGTCCACTCTTTACGACTAGGTGGCTGACAGGAGTGATCAACTTAATGCTTAATGCAGCAGGTACACAATGTAGGAATATAGTGTAATAGGTCCATCAAGGAATAGGTTAACACAGGCAGTATCTGGAGCACACACCTGCACATACACTTAGTGGTGGCAGTGAAAATCAATGCAGTGATGGTGGTTATACACTGGTAACATCAGGCTCTATTATGTGTCTGCACAGTCTCCCTAATAGAGACACCCAGGGGCATGTCCTTGTCTCATGTAGGGCGGAGGAGGAAGACAGGCGGAGAAGCAGCACACGTGCAGCAGCGTATTGGGTCAGTGGTTGTTGGAGGTCTCTGTGATGTCAGCGCACCTCCACCACTACAGCACAGACTCCCAGGGACGAGAAAGCGCAGAGCACTCTCCTCAACAATAGTATCCTGGAACCAGCTGGTTTTGTGCAAGGTTACTATCCTTGATGAATCATCATCACCAGACTGAACAGTTCCCCTTTCTACATTACACCAAATAAAGCTAACAGAAACTAAAAGACTGAGTGGAGGCATTTGGAGGGGGTGGGGGTTGCAGGCAGAGATAACATGCATTTACCTAATTGCTACAAGGAAAATGATACAGTTTGTATAGATTTATTTGTAGTCCTTTGAAGCCAGCCAGAATATAACCAGCAACTTCTATTATTTTGTAGCAGTAGTCAGGATGTGCATCTGTTCCTATAATTAGCAGTTCTTCACCGTGCATTTACAAATTCTTAAATATAATAAGACATGTCAGTAAATTAAAAATTCCATTACAATTGCTTGGCGTTAATGTACTAAGTGTACACATTTATCAGAATGCCCTGTTGTTCAACTAAATATTTAATTACCCTCTCAGGATATAAAGCACTTGGAGATGTTGAAGCTGTTGACTTGGGCACTGATGAAAAGAGAAAAAGCTATTTCTCCTACGTCCTAGAGGATGCTGGGGACTCCAAAAGGACCATGGGGTATAGACGGATCCGCAGGAGCTTGGGCACACTATAAAGACTTAAACTGGGTGTGAACTGGCTCCTCCCTCTATGCCCCTCCTCCAGACCTCAGTTAGACTTTGTGCCCAGGAGTGATGGGTCACACACTAGGGGAGCTCTCCTGAGTTTCTCTGAAAGACTTATGTTAGGTTTTTTATTTTCAGGACTTGCTGGCTACAGGCTCCCTGCAGCGTGGGAGTGAGGGGAGAGAAGCAGGCCTACTTCTGTGAGTTTCAAGGCTCTGCTTCTCGGCTACTGGACACCATTAGCTCCAGAGGGTTCGATCACTTGGTGCGCCTAGCTGCTTGTTCCCGGAGCCACGCCGTCACCCCTCACAGAAGCCAGAAGTCGGGTGAGTATGAGAATATCAGAAGACTTCAGTGACGGCAGAAGACATCAGTAACGGAGGTACAGCGGTCGCGCTGCGCTCCCTGCTCCCACACAACGGCACTCACAGGGTGCAGGGCGCTGGGGGGGGGAGCGCCCTGGGCGGCAGGTTACTGTTGTTTTTAATTAGACTGGCTTTGAAAACGTGTTCGGTGCCCAGGCACCGCGGCTTATTCCCCCGCCAGCATGGCAGAGCGTGCTACGCGCCTTGACCCCCCGCCGCCGGCGTCCACGGGTGCAGGGCGCTGGGGAGGGGAGCACCCTGAGCAGCAAATTATATTGTTTTAATTTGTGGGCAGAAAGGTTTTGTGTTGGCGCTGCCAGGGGGCTCTGTGTCCGGACCCCCGCCAGTGCGTGTTAGTGCACTGCGCGCCTTTTTTTCTCCCCCGCCGCTGGCTCCCAGAACGGGTGTGGGGCGCTGGGGAGGGAGCGCTCTGAGCAGCATTTTACATATTGCGGGGGATAGAGAGGAACAGTAGGCTTACGTTGGCGCTGGCGGGGGCTCCGTGTCCCGGACCCCCGCCGGCGCGTGTTAACGCGCTGCGCGACCTTTCTCCCCCGCTGCCGGCTTCCAGGGCCCCAGGCGCCGCACACAATACGGCGGTCCCGCGCCGATGCTCCCACACACCAACGTTGTACCTGGGTGCAGGGCGCAGGGTGGGGGCGCACTGAACAGCAGTTTTAGATAGTATATAGTGTATTTACACTATGGCCCTTATTCCGAGTTGATCGGTCGCAAGGCGAATTTAGCAGAGTTACACACGCTAAGCCGCCGCCTACTGGGAGTGTATCTTAGCATCTTAAAATTGCGACCGATGTATTCGCAATATTGCGAGCACAAACTACTTAGCAGTTTTAGAGTAGCTCCAGACTTACTCTGCCAGTGCGATCAGTTCAGTGCTTGTCGTTCCTGGTTTGACGTCACAAACACACCCAGCGTTCGCCCAACCACTCCCCCGTTTCTCCGGCCACTCCTGCGTTTTTTCCGGAAACGGTAGCGTTTTCAGCCACACGCCCATAAAACGCCGTGTTTCCGCCCAGTAACACCCATTTCCTGTCAATCACATTACGTTCGCCGGAGCGATGAGAAAGTCGTGAGTAAAAATACTTTCTTCATAGCAAAGATACTTGGCGCAGTCGCAGTGCGAATATTGCGCATGCGCACTAAGCGGAATTTCACTGCGATGCGATGAAAAATACCGAGCGAACGACTCGGAATGAGGGCCAATATACGAGGCCAGCCAGTATATTTATGATAAGGGGCTGCAGAGCGCCGAGAAGGGGCGGAGCTTAGCCTCTCAGAGGAGTCGGCGCCATTTTCTTCAAGATCCCCGCCAGGACTTGCTGTATAGTAAGATGGAGGGGGGGCACTGTGGTTTTAATGCTATAGGGGTGTCATATAGCATTAACTTTGATAATGGACTCATATTCCTTGTTGTAATACATAATTTCACTGTTTCCCTATTTGTTTACCCACTATCAGTTAGTCGACATATGTCGGCAGGCGTGAGGGCTTGGTCACGAGCTGCTGTGGGGATAACTGACGGCTTCGCCGGTGCATGGCGATACTTGATTCGGAAAATTAAGTATTAGCAGATTGGTGTTTGTGTGCGTAAAACAGTAAACACGATATGGAAGATACAGTCGTTTGTGGATGCCCTGTCAGCATCAACGGTATTTCCTGGGTAAAGAATTATCAGGCTGTCATTGCCTTGTACCTGTATATATATGTATATTTATAGGTATATGTGGGGGAAGTGTTATCAAAATTGTATTTATATGCCTCCCTCAGACCCCCCGGGGTTCCGTAGTTATTAGTGTTTTTTGCCCACTTACTTCTCCTTCCTGTCGACATTTAATAAGTTTCTGTCGACCATAACGTTCCTGGTAGATTCAGATCGGGGGCATGTCAGTACATGGTCATACACAGTCGCAACATATTACTGTCACTAGAGACCTGACGGGTCGGGACAATCCACTTGCGTATAGGTTATATCTATATGTATATATATATGTAGATATCGGTTATATATGCATAGTTAGGATATGTGTTTTATTGTGTATTACATGATGTATATCCATGAATGCTGAAATAATGGTATTCTTATCATGTGCTGATCGCTCTATTGCTTAAGCTCTAGATTGGCCGTGACGAGTTGGTTTCGATCCTCTCAAGGAGTCCAAATATTATTCTCTTCACAACGCGGAGAGAAAATCATGACAGTCAACTCCTGGTCGACGCAGAGCCCGGTCGCAAAGGATCATACACAGGCAGCTAAGCGAAATTTTATTTCTATTCTTTGACCTTATTTGCAATGCATGCATTTGAGGGAGTGTTGTGTTCGGGTAGGCATCCGACAAGAGTACCCTACCCAGAGTGGGTAGGCTTGCCTATGTTTATTCTACCGTATAACATTACAGCAGGCTGCAAAGTGACAGCAGGAAGTGTGACCGGAAAAATGCGGGGGATGTCTCCGGGATATGCTGGTGGGAGGTATACAGCTGTTTGGTGTGGCCTCTGGTCAGTCAATCTTGGCGGATACCACTAGTAAGTCTAACTTCGTGGGTTAGCCTCCTTCGCAACGATGGGTGACGCATTTTTTTGTGGGATGCAGTCATTTTAACTGGTGCAATACCGTTCCTTTCTTTTCATTTTATGTGCAGACAGTGGAAGGTGAAAAGGTAAGTGTTCTGCAGCCTTGTTAGGTTCGCAGAAGTGGATGTCATTTCTGTTTCCACTACATCCACCTCTTGTCGCTGAGTCTATCGGGCTGGTCCTCACTCCAGTGAGCACTCGTCTACTGATTTTCAGCTAGTCCAGGAATAGAATAGGACCAGTGAGTTATTTATAGAATCCACAGGGGGACATTCTGACTTACGGTTGTTTCCCTTACTGTTGTTTCTAATAAATCTTGCCGTTCCTCTCTGGAAGGGGAGGTAGTACGCGACGCCATACAAAGGTGCGTCAGGTTCAGGACATTGTCTGATTGTCCCTGTATCAAGGTGCAAATTGTCGTTTCTCTCTGACTGTTCTTCGGCACAGGGATTGACTGTTGTTCCCAACGTCGCAGAGGTCGAAAGGGGGTTTCAGAGTAGATACTGACCGGTTAAGGTCGGTGTTTTTCCTGTGGAAAGAGGTCTGAGGATCCAGAGTTGGATCGGCTTTGAAGTGACATCTCATCAATATTTTTCTGTTAATAAAACAGATGGGTGCGGCCTAAGAGGTCTTTTTCGGTAAGCAGGTCTAATACCAGAGTGGTGTTCAAGAGACCAGTTGGAAGGGTGATCCGAGTCTCACATGCGCATGCATCGGAATATAATCCTAACGGCCAGGACATCGCTCCTTTGGTGTCTGCTCGGTTCTTTCCTTCTAGAGGAATGAAGGTTCGGGATCCAGGTTTGGATCCTGGTGTCCGTGCATACAGATCTCTGAAGCTGGGGAGCAGTCCTTTGCAAGCGACATATTTGCGGAGGATAAGGTCATGTGGGGAAGCTTGTCTGTTATAAGCTTTCTTGAATTAAGAGCTTTTTTCGACGAACATATTCTTTGTGTTCTGCCCGTGTTAGTTTTGCCAGACGACTTATCAGCAGTGGCGTAAGTAAGCCGCTAGGGCGCAACACGGAAAGAGCGGAAATGGCAGAAGATGCACAGTTTGCTGTTGCGTGGGAAGTCTGGTAAAAGCTATGTTAGCAGTCTTCGTTCCTGAGGTAAACGACGGAGAAATAGATTTTCTTTGCGGACATGATATCCAGCCGGGAAAAATACTGTCATCATCGAGAAGCTTTCCCAGACGTGACAAGTCTTTGTGGAGTGTCGCATTTGGACATGTTGGCGTCTCACCTCAACGAGAGGCCTCCAGGAGATTGTTCCAGGTTAAGGGACACTCAGGTTATAGCGGTGGACATCCTTGTGACACCGTGGGTGTTTTTAGTCGGTCTAGGTGGCCTCTCCACTTTCACCTTTCTGACAGTGGTAAGCGTAAGATGTTCGAAGGTTCCGATGATCCTCTGAAATCCGGTCTAACCAGCGAGGGTTGGCTATCCAGTTTTTCATGGTTTACTCATAGAAAATTACTGCCCTCTTCCTTTAAGTGAGGTAATGTTACAACAAGATCGGGGCGTGTATCAGGATTTACCGCGGCTGCCTTTAACGGCGGGGCGGTTGAATGTCGTATCCTAAGCCGAATGGGTGTTCCCAGTGAAGTCGTTTCTTAAATTCTTCAGGCTAGGAAAGAACTGACGGCACAGCGTTACCACCGTTGTTGGAGTAATTATGTGTCTCGGTGTGTATCTAGGAAGGCTCCTATGGAGGACTTTCAGCTAGGTCGTGCTTATCCATACTTTACAAGCCGATGTGGAGGCAAGCCTAATAAGTTTCTTTACGAAATTTCTCTTTTGGAAAGTGGTCAGGCTATTGACGTTGACGTCCGCAAGGCGGGTGTCGGAAGTGGTGGTTTTGTCTCACAAGAGCCTTGTTTGATCTTTCAGGTGGATAGAGAGGAATTGAGTACTCGGTTGGTAGTTCTACCAAGAGTGGTTTCTGGGTTTCGCAGAAATCGGCCTATTTTGATGCCGGGGGTTACTTAAGCATTAGCTCGTTCAAATTCCCTTGATTTAGCCAGGGTTTTGAGTATGTAGGTCATCAATTTGGCTCAGTTGGGAGAAACAGAGGCCTGTTTGTCTTGAATGTTCCCAGCTTACTTTGGGGGACTGCGTTATGCAGTTTGTTACATGCTGAATCTGTGATGCGGTTTGGCATGTTCGTTTTAAGGCTGCTTTGCCGTCACCGTAGTCGGTGGAGGTTCCTTCTTTTGGAAAGAAGGGCTTTTCTTGGGCGAATGCCCGAGGAGTCTCGGCGGTTCAACTTTGCCGAGCGGATTCTTGGTCGGGGTCAAACGATTTTGCGATACTCTACGAGTTTGATACCCTGATTTTTGGGGACCTTATGTTTGCTCATTCGGTGCTGCAGAGTCGTCCGCACTCTCCCGCCCGTTTTGGAGCTTTGGTATAAACCCCATGGTCCTTTTGGAGTCCCCAACATCCTCTAGGACGTAGGAGAAAGTAGGATTTTGGTACCTACCGGTAAATCCGTTTCTCTTAGTCCGTAGAGGATGCTGGGCGCCCGTCCCAGTGCGTACGGTGTCTGCAGTTATTGCTTTTGGTTACACCCTGGTGGTGTGTCTTTTCTGTCTGGTGATTGTTACCGTTGTTCATGACATAGCATGCGGGGTCGTATTTTTGCTTGTGTGGACACACGGGTTGTGTTACATATTCTCTCAACATGTGGCTGTGTTTTGTTCATGCCGTTGGCTGGTATTCTACTGAATGCCACGTTCTACGGTGTGTTTGAGGTGTGAGCTGGTATGACACTCACCGTGTTTATAACATTAAATTATTTCCACTAAATTGTCCATCTCTCCTGGGCACAGTTTTCTAACTGAGGTCTGGAGGAGGGGCATAGAGGGAGGAGCCAGTTCACACCCAGTTTAAGTCTTTATAGTGTGCCCAAGCTCCTGCGGATCCGTCTATACCCCATGGTCCTTTTGGAGTCCCCAGCATCCTCTACGGACTAAGAGAAAAGGATTTACCGGTAGGTACCAAAATCCTATTTTTTAAATTACTGTACCTTCACATAATATTTTTCACCGTGTTCTGTACCAAAGTACCCACTGTCATAAAGCATTAATGGGCATTTTCATCATAGCCTTGCAACCCAGGTTTCCTAGCTTTATATCTTGTGGGCAGGAGCATAGCTAGAACTTTGTGGGCCCGATAGCACCATAACTGAAAGAGCCCCTGTCTCATCGCTTTATCTGCAGCTATTGTTCATTTTAGGAACCATAGTGGTGCTCTAGTTAATGTTCTGCCCAATAGTAGTGCCTCAGTTCACATTTTGCCACACAGTGCCCCTGTATTTTGCCCATGGTGCAAAGCTGCAGTTTGTATTGCTAGACAACTATATGACCTGGGTACAGGTGAATCAGGCCCCATAGCAAAAGCACCCTTGGCACCCACAACAGCTATGCCTATACTTTTGGGGCAATATTTAAATAACAGACATAAATATGTGCACCAACATTAGCATATGAAAAATAAATAATACATGATCACAGTAAGAATATTTTGAGTGCTTGTAGAAGAAAGGACTTAAACTTATTTTAACATTTAACTTTTAATTCTTATGCTGGGCATACACACTAAAATTATCTGTCCGATCAGTCTGATATCGGCGGATCGGCCAGATAACTGCAGCGTGTATGCAGGCGACCAATCCATACACGGGAGGAGGGGGAAGCAGAGACATGGGGAGATTTTCACTCCGTCATCATGGGAGGTGTTCAATTTGCTGGCTGGATATCATACTGAATCCATCATCATCATTATACCCTGTTGTCGGGCTGGCTGTTCCTCCTCTCCTATATATAGGCTTACCATACCATCCCTTTAACATGGGATGCTCATGGATTATACAGGTTCTGAGGCTAGTTAAAATCAGGTGAAATGGAAGCTTGAAGTCAGCCAGCCACGGAATCTGTGTAATTCATTAGTGACCCAGTTTAACCACTTGCTTGGCATGGTTGCATCAGATACGACCATTCCTGCAAGTGCTTTGTCTGACCTGGACGCATAGGATGCGACCAGTCAGATAAACAGTGTTAGCAGTGACAGGGAAGGGAAATGTCCCTCCCCTGCTGCTGTCTGAGGGATCGGAAGGTCCCTCTGCCTCCCTGCACTCTCCCCTACTGATTGCCGTGCTGCCAATCACTGCTGATGGGTCAGCACGGCAAGACCCCCCCGCCTCCAGCGGTTGCAGACAATAGCAGCCGCTGGGGAAGTGTAAATTAACCCCCACCCCAAAATCGTCAGTTAAGTGGTTAAAGCGGTAGTATGGTAAGCCTACCAGCTGTGTAATGTAAGTGTGATGTCTGGTATGTAGCCCTGCTGTGTAATGTAAGTGTGATGTCTGGTATGTAGCCCTGCTGTGTAATGTAAGTGTGATGTCTGGTATGTAGCCCTGCTGTGTAATGTAGCTGAGATGTTGGTATGTATCCCTGCCGTGTAATGTAGGTGACATGTCGGTATTTAGCCCTGCTGTGTAATGTAGGTGACATGTCGTTATTTAGCCCTGCTGTGTAATGTAGGTGACATGTCGTTATTTAGCCCTGCTGTGTAATGTAGGTGACATGTCGGTATGTATCCCTGCTGTGTAATGTAAGTGTGATGTCTGGTATGTAGCCCTGCTGTGTAATGTAAGTGTGATGTCTGGTATGTAGCCCTGCTGTGTAATGTAAGTGTGATGTCTGGTATGTAGCCCTGCTGTGTAATGTAAGTGTGATGTCTGGTATGTAGCCCTGCTGTGTAATGTAAGTGTGATGTCTGGTATGTAGCCCTGCTGTGTAATGTAAGTGTGATGTCTGGTATGTAGCCCTGCTGTGTAATGTAAGTGTGATGTCTGGTATGTAGCCCTGCTGTGTAATGTAAGTGTGATGTCTGGTATGTAGCCCTGCTGTGTAATGTAAGTGTGATGTCTGGTATGTAGCCCTGCTGTGTAATGTAAGTGTGATGTCTGGTATGTAGCCCTGCTGTGTAATGTAAGTGTGATGTCTGGTATGTAGCCCTGCTGTGTAATGTAAGTGTGATGTCTGGTATGTAGCCCTGCTGTGTAATGTAAGTGTGATGTCTGGTATGTAGCCCTGCTGTGTAATGTAGCTGAGATGTTGGTATGTATCCCTGCCGTGTAATGTAGGTGACATGTCGTTATTTAGCCCTGCTGTGTAATGTAGGTGACATGTCGGTGTGTATCCCTGCTGTGTAATGTAGGTGACATGTCGGTATGTATCCCTGCTGTGTAATGTAGGTGACATGTCGTTATTTAGCCCTGCTGTGTAATGTAGGTGACATGTCGTTATGTATCCCTGCTGTGTAATGTAGGTGACATGTCGTTATTTAGCCCTGCTGTGTAATGTAGGTGACATGTCGTTATTTAGCCCTGCTGTGTAATGTAGGTGACATGTCGTTATGTATCCCTGCTGTGTAATATAGGTGACATGTCGTTATTTAGCCCTGCTGTGTAATGTAGCTGCGATATCTGTTTGTGGCTCTGCTTTGTAATGTAGCTGTGATGTTGGTGTGTAGCCCTGCTGTTTTAACAGGGCCGGTTCTAGACCTTGTGGCGCCCAGGGTGAAAGTTTCCTTTGGCAACCCCCAATCAAAATAAAAACAGTGCGCACTGAAGGCGTGTGGCAAAAAAAATAATTAATAAATAAAAAATAGAGGCGTGACTTTATGGGGAAAGGGCATGGCCACAGAATAGTACTAATTCACATTACAGTGCACAGTAGTACTCCTTATACACATGAAGCCATGTTAGAGCCCCTTACGCTGACAGAATACCGGCATTTGAAATGCCGACATGTCAAAATACTGACATGAGTTTTTCTGGATTTTTTGTGTCAATGTCGACATAGGTTGACATGGACACGTCTAAGTGTGCCGCGTCCCCTCGCATGGCTCGCTGCACTCGCCATGCTTTGGGCATGAAGCCTTGATGCGCTCGGCACACTATTATATTCCCCCTCCAGGTCCACTGGGATGGTAAAGTATGAACAAGTCTGTTTTTGGGCAACAATTCCTTAAAAACGCATGTCGGCATTTTGATATGTCAGCATTTTGAACATGTCGGGATAATGAATGTCTGTATTTTGACTGTTGGTCAATGGCGTTCAGGATTATGATCATCGGTATTGTGTCCATCAGTAGATCAACTGCTACTCATCTGCTACATTTGTCATTGGATTGCCTCATAATATTACATATTAGCTTATTGCCTGCCTATTCACTGTGTGTTAATAAGAATAATTGTTTAATCTATAACTTCAGTAGTGCATGAATCATTCGCCTTGTACACACACACGGGACTTCCTGACAGTGGGGGTAATTCTGAGTTGATCGCAGCAGGATATTTGTTAGAAGTTGGGCAAAACCATGTGCACTGCAGGGGAGGCAGATATAACATGTGCAGAGAGAGTTAGATTTGGGTGGGGTGTGTTCAATCTGCAATCTAAATTGCAGTGTAAAAATAAAGCAGCTAGTATTTACCCTGCACAGAATCAAAATAACCCACCCAAATCTAAAACTCTCTCTGCACATGTTATATACTATATGTTATATACTATATGTTATATATATATATATATATATGTTATATGTTATATACTCCCCTGCAGTGCACATGGTTTTGCCCAACTGCTAACAAAAATCCTGCTGCGATCAACTCAGAATTACTCCCAGTGGCTTATGGGGGTAATTCTGAGTTGATCGCAGCAGCAAGTTTGTTAGCAATTGGGCAAAACCATGTGCACTGCAGGTGGGGCAGATGTAACATGTGCAGAGAGAGTTAGATTTGGGTGGGGTGTATTCAAACTGAAATCTAAATTGCAGTGTAAAAATAAAGCAGCCAGTATTTACCCTGCACAGAAACAAAATAACCCACCCAAATCTAACTCTCTCTGCAAATGTTACATCTGCCCCCCCCCCCCCTGCAGTGCACATGGTTTTGCCCAATTGCTAACACACTTGCTGCTGCGATCAACTCAGAATTACCCCCTATGTACCATCATTACCACCAGGGATATGTCACGCTGGGCTGAGATTGAGATACCAATGAGAGGATGTCAGCTGAGGGGGCGGATGTCTCAGCGCGAAGAAAACGAGGAGGCTGAATGTAGGTCCTTCTCATAAAACTTAGAGTTTCAGGAATAGCAAGAAGAGAGTTGTAGATTGGAAACTGTGGAGTAAATACTTGATAACATGGTGGAAGAACTCTCCAGAATGTAGACTTGTAAGCTGAAGAAAGAATACTTGTTGACTGTGGTGAAGGACACTGGCGTAGGAGGACTTGAAGACAGAAGAGAGAATGCTTGTTATGCGTGATACAGGTACCTTGAGGATTGAAAACTGGAAGACTTGACAAACATGGCTGAAGAATTCTGTAGAATGTAGGCTTGCGGTCGGAAGAATGTATGTTTGGTAAACGAGACTGAAGAGCACTGAAGAATAAAGACTTGCAGACTGAAGAATATGTGTTTGGCAAACAAGGCTGAAGAACACTGAAGAATAAAGACTTGAGGAATGAAGAATGTGTGTTGGCAAACAAGGCTAAAGAATGCTGAAGAATAAAGACTTGCGAACTGGAGAATGACTGCTTGACAAGCAAGGCTGAAGAACACTGTTCCTGGCTCAGGAATCCCTCGATGACCCCGGAGATCCCAAGGACACATGACTGGAACGACTGCTCAGCTGAAGTCTGCAGAGGTGGCAATAGAGACCAGGCCGGAGAACAACTGGAACGCTACAAAACCATAAGAGAATGCTAAGGGAACACAGAGCTGGAGCACCTGCTCAAGGCAGTAACTTGAAGAAGTGGCAGCGCTTTGCCCAGGATTGGTTGAGAAAAACATGGGGCCTCAACCGTTGGCTCCTAAGAATTAGTCTCCAACATGACGGCTCCCAGCACAGCAGACACGCTAGGCTGCTGTATCTCGCCTTCCCGGCCATCCACCTCCGGCACTCCAGTGGCCGCACCAGATGCCCCCGCCTGACCCGCCGCAGCATAGCCTCGAGCCACAGTAATCCTTCGCCACCGCAGCCCCGACAGCCACTGGACAGACAAGACTCTGACCCCGGAGCTGAAGGTAAGATCCCGGCGCCTGACAGTACCCCCCTTGAGGGTGGACTCCGGACACCCTTGAACTTTAGTAGGATTCTTGGCATGAAAGATCTGGGCCAATCTTGGAGCATGGACATCCTCAGCAGAAACCCAGGATCTTTCCTCCGGACCATACCCTTTCCAGTCTATGAGATACTGGAGGCGACCATACCATCTACGCGAACCGACAATCTTCATGACTTCGATCTCCTCTCCCTGAAGAATCTGAACCTTAGGAGGTTTAGGTAGGGCAGCCCAAAAATGATTCACTACCAGGGGCTTTAAGAGAGAGATATGGAAAGTGCTGGGAATCCTTAAATAATGTGGTAACTTCACTTTGTAAGCCACAGGATTCAAAACCTTTTCAATGGAAAAGGGTCCAATAAACCGCGGAGCAAACTTTTTAGATTGTATTTTAAGTCTTAGGGTACATGTAGAGACACATACTTGATCTCCTACCCGGTGGCTAGGTACTGTCTTTCGTTTTCGATCAGCAAAAGATTTATATTTCTTGTATGATTTGATCAGAGTCTCGTGCACCTGCTTCCAAATCCTAGTAAGTTGTCGGAAAGCTAGTTCTGCAGCAGGGACCTGAAGAGCAGGTAGAAGGTGAAAGTCCTGGACTCGAGGATGGAACTCATAGTTAATGAAGAATGGTATAGAACCAGTACACGTATGGAAGAGATTATTATGGGCAAATTCGTCAAATAGAAGATAATCCATCCAGTCATCTTGGGAGGAAGACATGAATAACAGCAGAAAATTCTCAGAAAAGCAGAAAAGTCCTGGTTTGCTCTCTCTGTCTGACCGTCCGACTGATGGTGGTATGCGGAGGAGAAATTGAATTTAATACCAAGGGCTGAGCAGAGCGATCTCCAGAACTTGCCGATGAATTGGAACCCATGGTCGGAAACAATTTCCAGAGGTAAACCATGAAGACTGAAAATCTCTGAGATGAACAGTTTCGCCAACAGGGGTGCAGATGGAACCCCCGACAGAGGATCAAAGTGTGCCATTTTAGAAAATTGGTCCACTATTACCCAGATGGTGTTCCAACCTCTTGAAGGTGGTAAGTCGGTAACAAAATCCATTGAATTATAGGTCCACGGTTGCGTGGGTAAAGGCAATGGATGTAGAATTCCTGGAGGAGAGCCCTTGGGTCTTTTGCGCTGAGCACACTTTGGGCAGGTGGCAATGAAATCTTGAACATCAGTCTTAAGATAAGGCCATCAATAAAAACACTTAATGAATTTAAGTGTTTTTAGACCACCAGCATGACCCATGAATGTCAATGTGTGAGCCCATGTGAGTAGCTTCTTTCGGAGCTCCAGAACAACAAGGGTCTTCCCGGGGGTGGAATTGGAGAAGTTCGGGTCGCTTAAAAAGATGCTGGATTCATGATGAACTGCTTTTCCGGTAGATCAGTGGCCTTGCTTGATCTTAGAGAATGAGAGTAAAGAAAAGGGCCTACTTAGCTTGACGCGGATTAAGGCACTGTGCATACTGTAAATACAGGAGGATGGGTGCTGACATGAAGGCCTGTTTCAAAAACGAGAAAGCTTCCAAAGCTTCCACTAGCCAGCAGGACGGATTTGCTTCTTTCCTCGGTGATGGGAGCCACCTTTAAGAGTGGAGGGTAAGGGGGGGCGTGGCCTAGCCTACGAGCGGTGTGGAGGGGATTTTGGAGAGCTCCTGCTGGCTCAGCTTTAATACCTATCCTAGCGGTGCCCCAGGGGGTCCTAGCTCTTTATATCCCCAGCTAATTTCTCCTTATACTGCTGGGTCTCGGAGGGTCTGAGTTGCGGAGCCGGGGACCCCTTTTCAGGGTACCTGCGGGTTGCGGCCTCTTCCTCCACCTGAAGCCGGGGATTGCAGTGTGCTCCCCTCCCGAACGGAAGTGCGGCGGTGCAGGCCACTCGGCGGCTGAGCCGAGGAAAGACACGGCTACCCCTGTGAGCGGAGGAGGAACCAGAGACTGCGTCCTAGCGGGCCGAGGTCCGATTCGCATGGCAGTGGAAGCGGCGGCCCCGTGCAGCCGGTGAGTCACCCCCCCCGCTAGCCTTTCGGCGCGTAGAGGCAGAAGCCAGCCCGTGGCTGCGGGTGGATCGTAGCGCTCTGCGGGGAGGACGCGAGTCTCCCACTACTCCCTGCATCTACTGGTCTCTGTGGGGTTTGGGAGAGCTGGAGCCCCCTGTGGAGATTGCGGGGTGTATGGGATCCCAATCATCTGCCTCTCTCACCTGGTGCATATTATTGTGGAGGGGCTGAAGCTCCGTGGCCCCCTTATATATATATATGTGTGTGCATAAGGCTGCTGCACATTTTTACTTTAATTATATTTTTAAGTCAAAGCAGGCTGGTTTGTTTGGATGGTGCTGTTCTTGCACCAATAGTCATATTGCTACCCCCCTGCTAGTATAGTCCCCCTCCTCACTCCTGATTCTGGGCTTCTCCCGCTGCAGCTACCCTGCAGCACTCAAGGACCTGCTGTACCCCCCCGCGAGTACCCACTGGATGCTGCAACCAGAGTGAGCTGGGGTCTGACCAAGCTCGGGGATCTGCTGCATGGGACACCTCATTCTCTCTCCCCCACACCTCCTATTTGCCCTCCACAAAGTGTCCTCCGCTACCCGTGAGCTGTAACGCTCTCACCTGCTGAAAGTCCACGAACGGCCGCTACCCTCTATTAGGGGGCACGACAGTTATATCTCTGTCCCTCCACAGCGTACCCTGATATACTGCCCCTGCTTGGATTCTACTGACCCATTTCTGATACACTGACACCCCCCCCCCCCCAGTGGTCGCTGTTACTCACGGCTACGAGATTCACGCTCTTGCCTAAACAGTCTGGCCCTGGTGTTCCTCGCGGCTGTGATGGTCTCTGGATGAATATCACCCCATGATCGGCCTGACCGCCTCATAACCCACCTGTGTCAATTCCTATCCCCCCCCCCCCCCCTCTCTAATGAAACTTTACTGGACAAGATAGTTCTCCCCTTGGCTGGCATCCATTATGTCACAAAGGAACAAGAAGGCTCCCCAGGCCTCCGCAAACTTCTTCGTGAGCAAGGCTAAGGGTCCCCAGACTATGGCGCCCTCCCCGGAGTCCCCTTCGTCACCACGCTCTTCAGAGTCGGGTATCGATCCTCAGATACAAGCTGTGATGTCTGGCCTCCTGGAGGGCGTGCAAACAGCCTTTAAGCAGGAACTATCCAAAGCTGTCTTGGACTTCAAAATGGAGATTGCCTCGCTTGGAAATCGTACGGATGCCTTGGAGACGAAGACTGACGATCTATGTCGCTCGCAACAGCGTCTAGACCACGAACTCTCGAGGCTCCATGCTGAGGTTGAGACCCTGAAGGAGCGCCAAGAGGACCAAGAGAATCGATCCCGTCACAATAACTTGCGTATACGTAATGTGGCGGAGTCGGTTCAGAGCTCTACGTTGCCCTCCTTCTTGAAAGACCTCTTCCAGCATTTAGTCCCGGACTTATCTGATGAAGATTGCCTCTTTGATAGGGCACACAGGGCCCTGCGGGCCAAACCTTCGACATCACAACCCCAGCGGGACATTATAACTCGTCTCCATTATTACCGCTCGAAGGAGAAAATAATTGCTTCAGTCCGGGATTCCTCTGATATAGCCTTCCGGGGCATGCAACTGCAGATTTATCAGGACTTGGCGCCCTCGACCATCCAGAAAAGACGGGACCTCCAACCGATTACTAAGCTTCTACGCCACCACCAAATCCGATATCGATGGGGATTCCCCTTTCAGTTGCAGTTTTCTTTTAATGGCATCAACTATACATTTAAGACCCTGGCTCAAGGGCAAGAACTGCTTCGTAAGCTTGATCTTCTCCCAGATTCGTCGTCCTCGTCTCTCGACCCATCTGCCTCACCGAAATCACAACGACCCCGTCCGCCTCAGCCAGACTGGACGAGGGTATCTCATCATAGAGGTGAAGATGATGCTCCTCCCTGATTGCCTGCCTTCTTTTCTACTACTGGTTTCCTTATGCCATAGTTCCGGTTTGCTGGAGGTTCCCCCTGGACTGGAATGATCATCCCCGATCCTTTGGACCTCCTTTGTTTTTTTTCTATACGTTGCTGGATGTCTTGCCCTTAATGTTCTGTATCCAATGACATTTGACATTTGCTGTTTGCATGGTGTTTGTTTGTGTTTTTTTTTTTTACTGTGGGCCCTCCACGGAGCGGGTTGACCTGGTCCCTGCTCCATGGACCCTCCTAGTTTATCGCAGGCACTATATATGAAGGTTCTTTCAACGTTTCACCTGTCATGTCTGCTATTGTACGTTTTGATTTCAGGTTTATGTTCACAGGATGACCGGTTGTTTTGGTGGTCTGGTCCTATGATGCCTACCCTACCATGTGGACCACATGTAGTTGCCATACTTTTCTCCTTGATACCCTCCTTCCTTCCCGGTTCTTCCCCCCCTCCTCTCCCTTTTTCCTTTTTCCCCCCTTCTCCATCCCTCCCCTTCCCTCCTCTCCTGACACAGGTTTTTTCTTCGTATGTTATAGTTTTTTGGCCTCGGCCATTCTGTTCTCGGTCAGGCCGCTCAGCCGGATATGGTGGTTCGTGCCACTACCCCCATGCTCCCTGCCTTGATTGCTTTTTTGACTATGTTTTTCTTTAGTTTGGCGGTCCTGTTACGGGCCCCATTGCTACAAGGTTTTCGCCCGGACGGGCTTTTTCTCCTTTCTTCTGGCTCTTCTTTACTTTTCTTCTGTGGCCTTCTTTTCTCTCATCTCCCTTTTCTCCTCTTGTCCTTGTGGTGGAATCTGGGTACCCATTCTACTTGCTCTTATTCCTTTATGGGTTGTTGGATCCTGGAAAGTCTTTGCTTTTGTGTACCCTTTTTTATGGCTCTCAATGAGATGTTGTTACTCAAGCTGCTATAACCCTAAAGATACTATCCGTTAATGTAAATGGCCTCAACTCCCCCAAAAAGCGGACGGTGATCCTGGGCGCCTGTAGACGTGAGAAGGCTGATGTAGTCTTTCTTCAGGAGACTCACCTTGTGGGCTCCCATACGCAACTCCGCGGTAGGCAATTTACGCAGACTTTTTTTGCTTCAGCAGATTGTAAGAAACGTGGGGTTGCAATTTTAATTAATCGCCACGTTCCATTTACACATAGAAAAACTGTGGCGGACCCAAATGGTCGGTACTTGATGGTTATTGGTACCCTCCGCTCTGAAGTCTTGACACTTATTTCTGTATACGCTCCTAACCAGGATCAGCCTCAGTTTTTCCACTCTCTTTTCCGTCACATTAGCAAGGTTGCACAGGGCCATATTGTGTTGGGTGGGGATTTTAATACCATTCTTGACCCCAGTTTAGATAGGACTGGTCCCCCCCTTGCCTCTAGAGCCTCACGCACGCTTGCAGCCTCCCTCAAGTTTCACGACCTGCGGGACTCGTGGCGTCTCTGCCACTCTGGAGCCAGAGATTATACCTACTATTCGGCCCCGCATCAACACTACACCCGGATTGATATGTTACATATTTCGTCATCCATTGCCTCTAGAATCACTGACGCAGGAATAACCCCTTTCACTTGGACTGACCACTCCGGTGTTTATGTTCTCCTGGATCTGTATCATTCCACACACACTGTTCGCAAATGGCGACTCGATGAATCCCTGTTGCTTAACTCGTCAATCTCCTCGGAAATACGACTGGCGATAGAACAATATTTTACTGAGAATACCACGCCTGATGTCTCTTCGGGTATAATTTGGGAGGCTCATAAGGCCACCTTGAGAGGTCTCCTTAAGGCACGGACCTCCTCGCTGCGCAAGAAAGCGACGCAGGAGATACACTTGCTAGAATCCCAAATAGCCACCTTAACCGCCCAACATACACTAACTTCCTGTCCTGCCTTACTTACACAAATCACTAACTTACAAGGCCAACTGAACGCGCTTTTGTCCCGTCGTGCGGCTCTTATTCTGCGGAAATTAAATCAGAAATTCTATGACAAGGCAAACAAGTTAGATTCCCTGCTGGCGAATAAATTGCGACACAAGCAGGCGACTGGCGCAATCGACAAACTGTATTCCCGAACTCTGGGTGGGCCTACTTACGTTCCTAAGCAAATGGTTGATGAGTTTAGGGATTACTATAGCTCTCTTTATAACTTGACGACTCCGACGCATTCCCCTTCTCTCGACCCGGAGAGGTTACGTTCCTACCTGTCCTCAACCCCTCTGCCGGGCATATCCACGGCTCAATTAGACACGCTAAACCAAGATATCTCAGTAGAGGAGACGTTAACAGCTGTGAAATCCATGCGGTCCTCAGCCGCTCCTGGCCCTGACGGTTTCACGGCACACTACTATAAACACTTTGCTAAAATACTAGCCCCTCACCTTACCGCCCTCTTTAATCAGATATTGGGGGGCGCTTCCTTTGCTCCGGCGACTACTCAAGCGGATATAGTCGTGATCCCCAAGCCTGACAGAGACCCCACTCAGTGCGGTAATTATAGGCCCATCTCATTGCTCAATGTCGATCTGAAAATGTATGCAAAAATCCTAGCTCTGAGATTGGCCCCCCTTCTCCCTGCACTGGTACATCCCGATCAGGTTGGATTTATTCCAGGCCGACAGGCTTCTGATAACACCAGAAGGGCCATTGATACTATCCATTCTATCCACCAACAAAAGTCCTCTTCCCTGTTGCTAGCCCTGGATGCGGAGAAGGCGTTTGATCGCATTTCGTGGCCCTTCGCCTTCTCGGTTCTCCAACATATGGGCTTTTCTGGTAAGTTTTATGATGGTGTCTCAGCACTGTATCGCAACTCCTCAGTGCGGGTCTCTGTCAATGGGGTCACTTCTTCATGCTTTAAGATATCTAATGGTACCAGACAGGGATGCTCGCTCTCGCCCTTGATTTTTGCCCTTGTCGTGGAGCCTTTAGCGGCCAGGGTTCGTCTCAATCCAAATATTACAGGGATTCGAATTGGCCGCATGGAACACAAAATTGCATTTTATGCCGACGATGTACTGGTCTCTCTTTCAAACCCGACATCGTCACTCTCTCCTCTCCTCTCTGAGATTGACCTATATTCGCAATACTCGGGTTATAAGATTAACGCTACTAAAACAGAAGTTCTTGATTTTTACATCACCCCTGCGTCTAGGTCGCAACTTGAATCAACATTTCCATTCTCCTGGCATAACCGAAAACTCAAATATCTAGGTGTTTATCTTACCCACAGACATCATCAACTCTTTCAGGCGAATTTCCCACGTCTTTTGGACCGAATTCGTTCTGACCTCCAAACTTGGTCTTCCTACTTCATTTCATGGATTGGACGTGCCAACTCTGTAAAGATGAACATTCTTCCCAGACTCACTTATCTTTTTCAAATGCTCCCGATCTATATCCCCCCCTACGTTTTTAAATTCTTGCAATATCAAACTTCCCGTTTTATCTGGGCCAATAAACACCCTAGAATTAAACTTTCTCTGCTACAACGGCCTTCCCGGGGCGGAGGTTTAGGCATACCCAACTTCAAATACTATTATCACGCAGCCCAGATGGCATCCTGTGTTCAGTGGTGTGGCCCGGGGGCGGACAAGGTGTGGGTAGCTATTGAAGCCGGCGAGCTGGGACTCTCCACACTCTCTTCCCTCTTGTGGCTTCCAAGAACCGCCTGCCCTCGTGCCACCTCATCTCACCCAGTGGTGGCCCGTTCTTTATACATTTGGGATTTTGTTGTGAGGAAACATCAATTGGCCCCTAACCCATCCCCCCTCATACCTCTGTTCCACAACCCTGCCTTCCCTCCTGGAATGGTTAAATCTGCTTTCTCACTCTGGAAACAGGGAAACGTTGCCTTTCTTAATGACATTGCCTCCACTACACCCTTTCCTTCGTTTACCCAGATTCAGACACAATACTCTCTCCCTCATAGTGAATTTTTCCGCTACCTCCAACTTAGACACTTTCACTCCGGAGTTCATACCACTCTCTCTTCTAGGCCTCTCACCACTCTTGAAAATATGTGTTGGAGACGCTCTTCTACGAAAGGTCTTATATCAGATCTCTATACTTTGCTATTGCAGGGCTCTGCTACCCCCAGAGATCACAGAGAATTGGCCTGGGAGAGAGACTTGGGTGTCACTTTGGATGAGGAGGAATGGGATGAAATTTGGAGTAATGCGTCCTCTAGCTCTATCTGTGTCAGGATAAAGGAAAATGTGTATAAACTGATATACCGTTGGTACTATGTACCTTCGCGATTGAAGGCGATGCTCCCTGAGGTTACGGACGGCTGTTGGAGGGGCTGTGCTTCTGAGGGGACATATATGCATATCTGGTGGACCTGCCCAAAATTGATACCTTTATGGAAGGAAGTTGTCCGACTTCTTTCATCCCTATTCTCCACCCCAATCCCCCTGGACCCTAAATACTTTCTACTGCCTCTGGACATTCCGACTTTGACTACACACCAGAACAAATTATTATGTCATGTGGCTACTGCCACGACATGTCAAATAGCGAAGGCCTGGAAGTTGCCCTCCCCACCGTCCCTACAATCTGTTGTCACTTACATTTGGTACGTTTATAAGATGGAATATATGACTAGTCTTATTAGACAATCTGCCAGGGCGTTCGATAAAATCTGGGCACCCTGGCTCGCTTCTCAGAATGCCCCCTCCCTATTCAGTAACTGATTACGCTACGCACCCTTATTTTTGGGTTGGCTGCCTGGATCCCGCCACTCGGACCTCCCCTCCTCTTCTTTCTACCTTCCCTTTTGCCCACAACCTTGTTTCTTTCTTTTTCTGTCTCTATTCTTCCCGTTCTCTCACTCCCCTGGGTTGGTTGGCCACACCATGGACCTAGAGGACTCTATCCTTTCTCACACTATCTCTGTTGTCTCACTTTAAAAAAAAAGAAAAAAAGATTTACTCACTTGATTACTGTTATTTCCTAGTTGTGTACATCTTAGTACTAAAATGTTTGCTATGCTTCTGAAACACACAGTTTATGTGCATTACTGTGAATCGACCAATAAAATTCTTCTAAAAAAAAAAAAGAGTGGAGGGTAAGGACCAGTTCCGGATGGCTTTAACTTTGGCAGGGTCCATCTGCAACTCGGTGCCAGAAATTATATAACCGAGGAAGGAAATTGAAGGTACCTCGAAGGTACATTTCTCTAATTTTCAAAACAGACGGTTGTTCCTTAGGCAGGTTAACACCTCCTTGACTTGATCTCAATTGGTTTTTAGGTCTTTTGAGAAGATAAAGAAGTCGTCCAGATATACCACAAGGCACTTATAAAGCAGGTCTATGAAAAGTTTGTTCACATATTTCTGGAAAACAACTGGGACATTGCACAGACCAAAGGGCATTATGAGAAACTCGTAATGCCCATCATGGGTGTTGAAGACCATCTTCCATTCGTCCCCGGAGCGAATGCGAATCAAGTTCTCGGCTCCTCGCATGTATAGCTTAGTGAAAACTGTGGCCACATTCACGCGGACAAACAATTCGGGAATTAAGGGAAGAGGGTACCGGTTCTTGACGGTATCTTCATTGAGACCCAGATAATCTATACAGGGCCGCAGGCCCCCATCTTTCTTCTTGACAAAGAAAAATCCTGACCCAGCAGCCGAGGAGAAGGGTCGGATGAAACCTTTATCCAGATTCTCTTGAATATACTCTGACATGGCTTGTGTCTCAGGTAGAGACAGGGGATACATTCGGCATCTGGGTGTGTTTTACCGGGAAATAAGTTGATAGTCCCAGTTCCAATGAGGAGGAAGAGTGGCTGCTCCTTGTTTACTAAAAACATCTAGAAAGGACTGGTAGGCTGATATTAAACTAGATGAATTTGTAGGCCAGAGTGGTTTGCAAAAATCTTAAAAAAAACTTTTTTCATGTTGCCATTATGGGGTATTGTGTGTAGAATTTTGAGGGGAAAAATGAATTTATTCCATTTTGGAATAAGGCTGTAACATAACAATATGTGGAAAAAAGTGAAGCGCTGTGAATACTTTCCGGATGCACTGTGTGTGTGGCAGCCTGGAGAAAGTTGTGTATACCTCTTTACATATAAATGACAGTATTTGCAACATGATTCATTTGGCTGGCACAGCGGGGGTTACGGGATGACTAGAGCCAGGTCACGTATCCTGTTTGTGAGGTGGTAGGAGCTGATTGGACAGTGAAGGAGAGAACAAGTGGAGCCTTGTGGGAAGAAGAGAGGGGGTGACGTGTGTTGTTGGAGAGAAGCTGTTGAAGGAGTTGGATGTGTGTCGAGGAGCGAAGCAGGAGAGCTGATTCGGCACAAACTGGGTGGTCTTGCAGGGCAGTGGAGAGCAACGCTGCAGAGTTGAAGCAGCAGGTGCTTCCATGAGTGTGGAGAACATGGAGAGCGGGAGTGAGGCACCGCAGCCGGGGATCACCAGACCTATGCAGAGGCGCGGATGCAGTGGCCATATTGAGAGAGTTGAAACCACCGAAACAGATGCAGGGAGAGAGCGAAATAACCTGTGAGGTTCGGGGTGAGTAACAGAGACTGTTTGGCGTTGCAGGAGTGTTAGTGCTAAGCCCTATTGTTTATTGTAACACACGTACTACTCTCGACCGCATGGAGAAAAGGGGTGCTACCAGTCCCTTATCTTAGAACCACGCAGAGTGACCCCTGTTTAAACACAGTGTTAACCACTACATAGGCATTACTTGTATGAAGAACTTCATAGAGACACTGAGTTGTTCCAGAGAGTAAAAGACTGGGTTATTAATTTCAAGAGATAATTACTACAGAGACAGTTGCATGTTAGAGATTTAACAAAGCTAAATATTTATCTTATTAAAAACACGTTAAAGGTTAAAGAACACAGTACGCAATTGGCGCAAAAAGTACCGCAAGGGTACTCCCTTAACTATACCTTAAGGAATGTACTTATACTGTAAACCTCTGTGTAGTGGTAGAGTGTAAATGCAACACAGTATAACCTTATTACCTTTAAAGCTGTTCTAGCGTCACCGACGCTCTGAGAATACTTAACACTATAAGAAATACACAGATACCGTGCTCAGGGTCCAACGCCTAATATATATATTATGAATGATATACTTGCAAAAGAATTAATACAAATACAAATCATACACTACAATATAACATAGACTACCTAACCAGATAACTACACAGGAAATATAATACAATTACTATTTAAGAGAAAATAAGAGAGAAAGAGGAGAAGAGAGAGAGAGAGAGAGAGAGAGAGAGATTGGCTCACAATAACAAGAAGATCAATATGGTTGCAGCGAAGCTTACACATGTGAGGAACAATCGCTGCGCAGTTATTCAATGCTGAGAATCTTTGTGGAGAAAATACTTGACCTTACCCATACTGGCAGTCCCTATATACACAACCCTACAATACCGCATGGGACAGAAGCTAGACTCCATTTTATTAAAGCTCCCATGATTCCAAAGACTGCACCACATGGTTGAAAGGGGGAGGGGAAAATACCCGGCAGCAGCCATTTTAGATTTGCAGGTCCAAACACATGGCACTCTCTGCTACCCCACAATCACATAGCAGAAGACACAAGACTCCATTTTATTCCAAACTGTCCAAGCCTCAGAACAATGCATATGTTCTGATTTTACAATTCCAAACCATCTAAATCACCTTTCACAATTTCAATCCAACTTCCTAGAACCATCTTATTCACTTTCACATTCCAAACAACTTCAGTATCTCAATAACCAGAGCATATTCATCACAAGACCAGATCACAATGTAACCACACATCTCAGCCTGCCATTGCTACCAGCACATGTTCAAACGTAACTGCATGGTGGTATTTATGATTAACAAGATATATTATAACTAACCAGCACAATCTATTTTAAATCACCATAGGCAAACAAATACCACAAATGCTATGCTACAGGTTGTCTAATGTCCCAGCTACCATCACAGATTCCCAGATCTATCACACAAACACCCAACAATCACACAACCAAGTTACAATATCCTATTTAAACCAGAAAGCAATCTGTCTATATTTCCTTATCTAGCCATGTGAATTCAATACTTAGCCTTTGGTGCCTGGTGATGATCCAGCCATGCTTCTGGGAGCTTTGTTCTGAGTGTAGCTTCATTACATCTGTTCTCTGAGGCCACCTGCAAAAAACTGACCCCCAACCCCCCCAGACAGGAACTATCCTCCTGTGTGTCTGTTCCTAGGGGAGGGGTCTCTCTCTCTCCTTTGTATATGTTAATCAGGTTCAGCCCTGAAAATCTTAGTAAAAGGTTGGCTTGATCATCCATTGTTCTCAACAAAGTGATCTCAGCTTTTATACATATAATCATATCTATCCGCTGCAATGTCCCACAACTTCACAACCAGCATCAAACTAACCCACACATCATTCTGCTTGCTTCAATACCAAACATGATGGGCGCATCAGGTTCTGTTCAGATAATACATATTCATGACATCAATTCATCAGCCAATTCTAAATCTCCATGATGTCTGGTGCTTGACATTATTATAACCATGTACTGTATGAAACAAGCGCCGAATCCATCTCCGTGCCATGTCCGAGCAAATGCGTGTGTTTCCATATATTGCTGTGCTCGCTGCGCATATTTGCAAGTATATCGACTTAAATGTGTGTGTGGTTTGTATGTTCTCTCTATGTAATATTTTTGACTTTGACAGTCCACCCTTTGGCAGTCACCAATAACTGCCACTTCCTAAAACATTTCAAAAAGAGAAAAAATATATGTCAGGGGTTAATACATTTACATGGTTGGGTAGGGGAGGAGAGGAGAAGGTAGAAAAAGGGTATGACCTAGTGAGATAGCAGAAGCATGTGTGTATGAATCCGTGCTTGGGGGTCATGTATCATCGTGCCGTACGTGTTTTAAATCAAGCTTCGAGGTATTGCGAAGTATACATTTGAATTCCTTCTTATCCCGTGGTACGGGTCTCTGGATGGGCTGTCAAACTTTACCGAGCTCTTTTCGGCTTTGGTTGTAACAAAATGGGGGAGCACATTTTAGTTGATGATACATGAATGGGGGTGATATGTGATTGCTGATATCTGTGCCTGTATTCCCTATCGACTATGTGTGTCATTACCTGAGGGTTGTAGAAATGAAGAAAAGACATAATTACGGTAAATGCGGTGGTATTCTATGTCAGGTAAATGAACATTCGTCGATTGAGGTCTTGTTTGGTGTCTGTTGAATGCAGTCTTCTTTGTGCTTTTGCCCATAAGGTGCGAGCAAAAGCTGTCAATGTCCATAGATTTACAAAAGCGTTGGGCTAGCGTTATTTTAAAATTTCTAGGGAAACTGGGGATCCATGGCATAGTTCATCAAAAATCTGTGTATCAGGTTGTCAAAACTTCTTCTTTAATCCATCTGTTGTCTGTATATCGGCTCATCAAACTCCTCGTCCAAGTGGGTCTTTTTACCTTGGAGAAAACGGAAAAACAGGTGAAAGAAACGGACCGTAGAAATCGCATTTTCATCACATCATTGTTTCTACCGTTGGGTCATAAATCAAGTCCATTGGAATTACAGTTTCCTCACTCTTTAGACTCATTACCTCAGGTAGTACTTTTCCAATATAACACAATCCTTCAGAGTTTGGGGCAAGCCGCTCATACGCCTTTCTCCCGCATATGAAATATGCATCATCGGGGAGAACATATGGGACGGAGTAGGACATAACCATATTACACACCTTCCATGTGAAATCTCCTAACCCTAATTCTTCCATCAGCTTAGTACACGTATCAGGTTGTACGATATGTGCACAGTATCCTGGTGATACCTCTCCAACTCTCGTAATCCTATTTCCTAAGGTATACCTATACCGGAAAGATTTTCCTCTACTGGCTATGTGGCGTACAAGCTCTGTATCTGTCGGCATTCTATCTGCTCTATATGAAAAGGTCATGGTTTGGTTACTCCATGACACTTCCCAATTTCCCGGCTTTCGGGGATTGGAGATGTTAAAACATAATAGGGACCTATCCACATGATATTGGTGGAGCTTCAAACTAGGAGGACTAGAGATATTAAACCTCCTGTCCACCGGTCTCCCACCCTTTAGCTCAAGTACCTCCCCTACCGTTAAAGGAAATGGTACTAGCCCTGATTTGCTATGACCTTGAGGTACTTGAGAGCATACCCAACAATCTGTCTTATTTAACACACTACCCACTAAGGAGTGATAGTCACTCAATGGATGCCGGTCCATGTGGATATTAAAACTGGATTGGCATTTCTTAATGCACCCATCCTCAACTACATTGTTACAGAGCCTACAGATACAGTTTTCTTTTCAGCTAACAATGTTTACAAATAACATGGCTGTTAGATCGTTTCCGGTACTAGCCTTTGCTCGGTGCTTGTGTTGCTATTGGAAATTTACACCTCCGTCTTAGTCATTGGAACCTTTCTGGATCCTTTCTCGACCTCACTGGTACTCTCACCGAAACAGACTGCTCGGGTCAACGTCATGGTCAACAGGAAAATCCATATCACAGTCTCTCGGGGCAAGTCCATCTTACAGGAGGAGAAAAGAAGAAATTTGTAATGGGGTACAGAAAATCAGTTTGAGGGGGAGAGAAACTTGTTACGATAATTAGTTCTCTCGTCTTGTTGTTCTTCTTGTTCTGCTGTCTTCTCAAAGGTGCTGTCTCTCAGTCTTCCAAACGAACATTCTGGTGATGCAATATTCCCTCCAAACCAGCGATCTTTCTGTAAGGAGCAAAAATCTTGCATTACCATTTGTCTAACTGATGGGTGACATACCATCTTTAAAACATGAAAGCATGAGTGAGAAGAGAGAGAAAACAACAACAGCAAAAAAAACCAAAGAGAGAGAACAATTTATATGCATGTGTATATTACTTAAATCAACAATAGCCATCAATAGGAAAAGAGAAAAAAATCATTTTTCAAACATTTTAAAACATTGTCAGATCATCAGGCTGTCATATCTACATGTCTAATGGTTTCCTTGCGCAGTCCCTCCCCCCAGCACCATACTCCACTTTCTGTATCTGGCCAGGATACATTGATGCGGATAGGTCATGCTGGGGTTTGGTAGACTTCTGCAAAGACCAAGTATATATGCAATGTTTGAATCCTACCAATATTCGTCAGAGATGGGGAGAGAGAAAAAGAAACATTTCACAGATACATTTACAACGTTTCACCTGGTCATTCCTGTGTCTTCAGGGAATGACCTCCCAATTTATTAACCGTTACCTCAGGCTTACCATCAGTTCTAATGATCACCTTTCCTGACCACATATCATGGGTGTGGCCCAAAATTCTTCCTATATGGTCCCTGTTTATAATTGTGTGTTTTAATTTTGCTCATTTCTGGGTCTAGGGGGTCTGACTTTATGTGGGTTATTACAGCTGCTGGCATAATGCCCTTCTCCTTTACAAAGATAACAAACCCGGGGCTTCTTCCAAGTGTCAGTGACCTGAGGTTTTGGTTGATTTGATGCCTCCTCAAACGCTCGGATGCTCATCACCATCAACCGCTTTCCCTGTGCTTCCCTGCTTCCTTGGATATCATGGTTATGTTGTTGTCTAGGGGATTGATATGACTTTTGTATTCCTCTTGATCTACAATCTCTCGCAAAGTGTCCTTTTTTTTTAATGACAATTGTAACAGACTTCCACATTTAAATTTCTCGCAGGGGTTTGGGGCTTATGCTGGAGTGGTCTTGTGGTTAGGGCCTGTATACTTGCGGCCATTAATTTATCACTTTGTGACTCTCTGTATCTGGTGATATTTTGATCAATATCAATAGCGGCCTCTCTTAATGCGGCCACCGAGATATTTCTCCAGTTTGAGTTGGTGGTCTGTACCCTTGTACTCAATACCTCCTTTAAACCATTCATTAATACCTTAACCGCTATTTCTCTATGCTGTGCGCATGTTTTGATGTCTGTGATCCCAGTGTTCCTAGCCATTACTTGCAGTGCTCGATTGAAATAACTGGAGATACTTTCCCTTTCGTTTTGTCTTATGGAGAAGATTTCATTCCACTTGACAACGGCAGGGAAATATACTTCCAACTGTTGGTTTATCTGCTTAATACATTCCTGATTGTGTTCCTCCGTTTGAGGTACTTCTGTGTCTAATTGACAATCAGTAATAAATGTCGCAGAATCAACACCGGAGGGCAAACATGCCCTCAGCACTGTCCGCCAATCTTTGTTGGTGGGTTCTGTTGAGTTTCCTAGTTCTTTAATGAACCTTTGACATGCGACTAGATTTTTCCGTGGATCGGGAAATTCGGACATAATTGATCTCAATTCGGTCCGGGACCAGGGACAGCGCATTGCACTGTCCTGGACGGGAATGGTTTCCTGATCGTCAGTCTTCCCATTGGGGACTGTGATCACCCTGACAGGACTAAACTCAATTACATCACCTTGTTTTGGTCTTACAATATGGGGTACATTTGTTTGTGCGTGATATAAAACATTGTACGTACCTGTGGACACGACCTCACCTTACCCTCCGTTAGGGGGTTTGATTATTGCCTTTACCAATTTGGTCGCGTCCACCTGGATGTCTTGTAGGATGGCTGCTGGAAGTGGTGCCGACATCGTGTTGAGTTCACTTTCTTGCTCGTATTCCTGAGGGAAGTTTGACATGGGGTGCAACTTGCACGGGTTAATAGTTGTACATTTAACAGCATTACAATTATCATTGTTATGTTTATTACACTTATTCTTATCATGTATACTACAGTTGCTAAGTGCGTTTTTATTGTTCAACATTGTGCCTTTTCTCTGCAACCATAATCCTCTCCATTGCCATGTCTCTCCTCTCAAGATGAAAGTTAGGTATGTAAGTTACATTTCTTTGCATTTCACTTTCCTGTTGCCATAACTGCAAACAATCATAATGCTTGATTCGTCTCTTTGCTGATTTAATGAGACATATCCTTCTCCTTAAATTCGTTAACACTTCTGTGCTGAAGCTACCTACTCTTGGGAATTTCTCCCCGTCATGTACTGTCATTCTCTCCCATTCATCACATAAAGCTTCTGTGTGACTTCCGTATTTCTCACACATTACATACCTTGCCGACCCGACTGGTCGGTTCACTGAATCAACCCGAACCGAGGTTGATCGCCCCCTACCTGAACAAGTGGCCCCCATAGTTCGAAGGTGTTGCTTTATTCAGCCAACCCTTACGCAAACCAAAATGTTCAAAATAGGCTGACGGTGGCGGTTTACCGAGTACCCCACTCACTCGCCCACGCCGACCAATACGACCTGATCACACCGATATGGTGCTGGCGTACTCGACCCAGGGCCCCTGCGACCTGAACCTCTATTTACTGGAACCTGTGAGGGTGATCCGAAGAACACTTACTCTTTCCAGTAACTATTGGTTGTTGGATAGTTCCTGAGTGAGCAGCGAACCTCCCTTAAAATAAAAAAAATTACACAAATCACGTTAGAATGTACAAATAGCGTTTATGACCTTCGTACACAAATAGTACCGGTCAGGTTTACTAATGTACACAATTACGTGCGGTCCAATCGTTCAGCACATAAGCAACTAATCTTATGTACGGAGCGACCAGTGGAATCGAAAATTACGGCTGCGAATTCCTTCAGCCAGAGCTTGTATGGCCTATATGGGTGTTGCACCAACCCTTTCTTGGTGTTGTGCCTGTGGACTGTATAGCGGACTTCCTTGTCTGCTGTACCTAAACCTGCTGGTCTGCTATGACCTCCTGGTCTGTTACAGTATGACCTCCTGGTCTGCTACACTCTAATGCTCAAATTGTATGTTTTAACCAGGGATGCCTCCCTAGCCACCATGTACGTCACTTACACGCATGTACCTCACGAGAACTCGACTTTTCTTGTGGTTCAACCTCAAAAATTGTAAAAACAAACACTCACTCACCACATATACACTTTTGTTTCTATTTCTATTTCTGCGCAGAAATTTCTCTTTAGACCAGATGTGTTACCAATTAGGAGAAGGATCTGTTAATTTAAATTTCGAATGTTAGAATAGATTTGCGCGATTTATCGCCTTGCGTTATTTACCGCGTTGAAAAAAATTAACACTTGTGATTTGAGTTACGTGGGCGTACCCGTACGCTCCGTTGCGTAATATACGCTGCGTGCGTCGGCCTTTGTGTTGCGTTCGCGAGTCTCAGTCTTTTGTTAGAGACACGTGTACGCTGGCCACAAAAATACAATTAGCACGTTTATCAATGTAGATGATCTTTAACTGTAATCATCTACCAAGCACCACACAGGTCTTTCCTTGTATCTCAGGTAAAGCTGTGCGTGTGTCTTACAATTTACCCCTTAATGTATTACTTTTACACTTTAACTATTTAAATAGCGACAAATCTCTCTTAGCACGTTTATCAATTCAAATGGCAAACAGGAAGGTGAGATATGTGAAAGTACACAGATGAAAATGCAATTCTAAATTTAATCTAATAACATACATTGATGTAAGCACACGCATATAGATTTTACATATAAGTACCAATCACTATTACTTATGATTGACTATGATATAGATTAAATAAATGCATTAAAAAACTCATTAAATGATGATTTCTTTTTGACAATGGATGGCTGATTATTTCCTGAGTCAACTGAAAATCAGCCGTTCAAAAAAAAAAAAAATTGACCTTCCCAAAATGGCCGCTGCTCCTCCCCCTTCCACCTCCATGAGGGTCACACAAAATGGTGGACAGACCATGCGGCCTCTCCTGCCATAAAGAAAATCACCATGCTAGCTCCCAAAGTAACTTTTAAATGTACTTTTAAACCTACTTAAACAGATAAACAATCTAATCTTAATCAAACACGATATGATCCATTTGAACCTGGTTTTGCGACAATAAAAATACATTTTAGCATCTTAAATATTATGAGAAACGCCTTGTCCCTTAAAATTTCCTATCAGCGTCTTACTGATACCACAATACATTAACGTGGATGTTTTTTTTTTTTTCTTTTCAGCATTTTGCGAGATGTCCATCATTAGCCGGTCAATTACAGCCGCGTTTGTAATGTACAGTGCATCATTAAGATCGTGATATCCCGGACCAGAGCCCCCATCTAACAAAGCTAAATATTTATCTTATTAAAAACACGTTAAAGGTTAAAGAACACAGTACGCAATTGGCGCAAAAAGTACCGCAAGGGTACTCCCTTAACTATACCTTAAGGAATGTACTTATACTGTAAACCTCTGTGTAGTGGTAGAGTGTAAATGCAACACAGTATAACCTTATTACCTTTAAAGCTGTTCTAGCGTCACCGACGCTCTGAGAATACTTAACACTATAAGAAATACACAGATACCGTGCTCAGGGTCCAACGCCTAATATATATATTATGAATGATATACTTGCAAAAGAATTAATACAAATACAAATCATACACTACAATATAACATAGACTACCTAACCAGATAACTACACAGGAAATATAATACAATTACTATTTAAGAGAAAATAAGAGAGAAAGAGGAGAAGAGAGAGAGAGAGAGAGAGATTGGCTCACAATAACAAGAAGATCAATATGGTTGCAGCGAAGCTTACACATGTGAGGAACAATCGCTGCGCAGTTATTCAATGCTGAGAATCTTTGTGGAGAAAATACTTGACCTTACCCATACTGGCAGTCCCTATATACACAACCCTACAATACCGCATGGGACAGAAGCTAGACTCCATTTTATTAAAGCTCCCACGATTCCAAAGACTGCACCACATGGTTGAAAGGGGGAGGGGAAAATACCCGGCAGCAGCCATTTTAGATTTGCAGGTCCAAACACATGGCACTCTCTGCTACCCCACAATCACATAGCAGAAGACACAAGACTCCATTTTATTCCAAACTGTCCAAGCCTCAGAACAATGCATATGTTCTGATTTTACAATTCCAAACCATCTAAATCACCTTTCACAATTTCAATCCAACTTCCTAGAACCATTTTATTCACTTTCACATTCCAAACAACTTCAGTATCTCAATAACCAGAGCATATTCATCACAAGACCAGATCACAATGTAACCACACATCTCAGCCTGCCATTGCTACCAGCACATGTTCAAACGTAACTGCATGGTGGTATTTATGATTAACAAGATATATTATAACTAACCAGCACAATCTATTTTAAATCACCATAGGCAAACAAATACCACAAATGCTATGCTACAGGTTGTCTAATGTCCCAGCTACCATCACAGATTCCCAGATCTATCACACAAACACCCAACAATCACACAACCAAGTTACAATATCCTATTTAAACCAGAAAGCAATCTGTCTATATTTCCTTATCTAGCCATGTGAATTCAATACTTAGCCTTTGGTGCCTGGTGATGATCCAGCCATGCTTCTGGGAGCTTTGTTCTGAGTGTAGCTTCATTACATCTGTTCTCTGAGGCCACCTGCAAAAAACTGACCCCCAACCCCCCCAGACAGGAACTATCCTCCTGTGTGTCTGTTCCTAGGGGAGGGGTCTCTCTCTCTCCTTTGTATATGTTAATCAGGTTCAGCCCTGAAAATCTTAGTAAAAGGTTGGCTTGATCATCCATTGTTCTCAACAAAGTGATCTCAGCTTTTATACATATAATCATATCTATCCGCTGCAATGTCCCACAACTTCACAACCAGCATCAAACTAACCCACACATCATTCTGCTTGCTTCAATACCAAACATGATGGGCGCATCTGGTTCTGTTCAGATAATACATATTCATGACATCAATTCATCAGCCAATTCTAAATCTCCATGATGTCTGGTGCTTGACATTATTATAACCATGTACTGTATGAAACAAGCGCCAAATCCATCTCCGTGCCATGTCCGAGCAAATGCGTGTGTTTCCATATATTGCTGTGCTCGCTGCGCATATTTGCAAGTATATCGACTTAAATGTGTGTGTGGTTTGTATGTTCTCTCTATGTAATATTTTTGACTTTGACAGATTCTAAGACACCTTCATTACCTACACCCTTATGCCACATTGGAGTACAGTGACATTTATTAACTTAAAACCAGGATCAATCTTTCTTCTAAAAGTGCAGTTACACCACAGCCCCATTGCAATACTGTGGCACTGTGGGAACTGCATCCCTTGTGCAAACAAGTCCAGTTACACCACAGTCCCCCATTGCAATACTGTGGCACTGTAAGATTTATGATCTCCAACATATATTGCCCGTGAAGATTGGGACATTTTTGAGTATAAGAGATATTTAGAAAAGTAGCAATTGATATTGAAAATCAGATTCTTAATTACCTTCTGCACTGTTTTTCTTGTCACATCATTTTTTTCTGAATATCTCCTATATAATAGCCCAGATCTGTGACTCTGTGTCTGTGTGCCTAATGCTGGGCGGAGTCACAGCACTGGGCAGAGTCAGTCACAGATATGGGCAATATATAGGAGATGGGTCACTAGCGCATGCAGGGGGGTCTGAGTAAACCCCCCTGCTAACCCAATCTACCACTGCAGCACAACAAGTTTTTTTCCCTCTGAGACTGCGTTGGCCGGGCAGATGAGGGAAGATGCTGGCTCAGTGGGTGAGGAGCTGGCTGTGAGCCATGCTGCAACGGTTGAGTCTATATCGGAGTGGGAGCAGGTACCTTCTGACGTCCCTAGGGGAGGGACACATCACCAGGGGGAGGAGCTATGGGCGAACAGGGTACCCGAAAAGTACCCTCGCGGGCTCGCTTCGCTCGCCGCGCTTCGCTCGCCACCTGATTACTAAAGGTAATAGTTGGTGGCGTGGATAGTAGAGGAACTATCCCGCTGGCATAGCTCCTCCCCCTTATATCTTGGCCCCTCCCCCAGACGGAAAAGGTCCCTTAGCCCACTTGATTCTAGCATCTACCATGCTGCAACCTGTCAGAGCGGTGGAGGAGTGATGAGGGCTTCGGCCCTGCAGACCGCTAAGAGGCCCGAGAGAAAACGCAGCCCCAGCCTCTAGTGCGCGGCACTAAGAGCGACACCCCGCCCCCCTTAACATGTAGCCCATCTACAGCAGCCCCCGGAGGAGAAGCCAGTGAGCAGGCTGCATCTCCCCAACGGCAGCTTCCGGCGCCACTATCGGGCGCAGGAGTGATGTATGTGGCGGTGGCTCTTCTATGACTCCTATGATGAGCTCTTCTATGACTCCAGATGATGTCCAGGGCAGCAGGTGATACTAATCCTTCAAATGCTACAGGCGCCTTCCTGGGTGTGGGAGGGGATCATCTACAGTCAGTGTGTGTGTGTGTGTGTGTGTGTGTGTGTGTGTGTGTGTCTACAGTTGTAGGGGTGGGAGATATTGTGTGGGTGTATTAATCTGTCTGCAGTCTGAGAGTGTGTGTGTGTGGGGCGGGGGAGGCAGTCTGAGTGGGTGTGGGAGGGGATAATCTACAGTCAGTGTCTGTGAATGTTCTACAGTTGGACAGGGAAGGGGGATACTGTGAGAGTGTGTATAAATCTGTCTGTAGTTTGAGTTTGTGTGTGTGGGTGGGGGAGGCAGTCTGAGTGGGTGTGTGAGGGGGGACTGTCGCTGAACTCTCCATAGCAGTTGATCAGCGCTGCGCTCCCTCTGTCAGTCGCGCATACGCACACTGGTTATGGCACACAGCAGAGACAAGTGCGCATGCGCGACTGCTAAGGGGAGCGCAGCGCTAATCAACGGTTATGGAAAATTCAGGACTGAGTGGCCGTGGCGGTTATAAGGCGGAAGCGCAGTGAGGACAAAACTATGGGCAGCGAGCGACGATCCTATTACGGAGGAGAACACTCGCAATAAGTCACATACTGCAGTGGCAGAGGTTAGTATGTCAAGCCCCTAAGTCCCTCCTCCCCCCGCATCCGCCCCTCCCCCACCCATGGCATCCCCTCACCCATCCCTCCCCCACCCACGGCGCCCCACCACCCACATCGCCACCGTACCCAAACCCCCATCCATGGCACCCCCACACCCGCCCCTTCCCACCTATGGCACCTTCAGACCCCCTACTCAAACTGCGGCACCTCTGCACCTTCCTCTCTACCACCCGCAGCACCTATGGACCCCATCTGCAGCACCAACGCACCTGCCACTCTCCCACCCACATCAACCACGCTCCTCTCCCACCCGCTATGCCTCCCGACCCCCTACGCCACTCAAAGCACCCCTGCACCCACCCCTTCCCTACCCACAGCACCCTCCAGCCCGCCCCTTCCCCACCCGCAGCACACCAGTACCCGCCCCTCCCCCACTCGCAGTGCCACCGGACCCCCACCCCCATCCACTGCACCCCCACACCTGCCCATTCCCCACCCGTGGCACCTCCAGACTCCCCACCCAAACTGCGTCACCCCGAACCCACCACTCCACCATCTGCAGCACCTATGGACCCCATCCCCCATCTGCGGCTTTCCTACACTTGCCACTCCCCCACCTGCGTCAACTCTGCTTCTCCCCCACCCGCTGCGCCTCCCGAATACCTACCCCACTCGCAGCACCCCGGCACCCGCCCCTCCCCTACACATGGTACCCCCGCACTCCCCCCTCCCCCCCACAACACCCCCATCCCTCCCCCACCTGCCGTGCCCCAGCATCCAGCCCTCCCCCACCCGCAGTGCCGCCATACCCCCATCCACGGCACCCCCGCACCAGCCCCTCCCCCACTCTTGGCCCTCCAGACCCCTTACCCAAACCGTGCAACCCTGAACCCGCCACTCCACCACCCGCAGCACCTATGGACCCCATCCGCGGCTCCTCCACACCTGCCACTCCCCCACTCGCGTCAACCCCACTACTCCCCCACCCACTGCGCCTCCAAACCCCCTACCCAACTTGCAGCATCCCCGCACCCGTCCCTTCCCCACCCGCAGCGCCTCTGTAACCCCTCCCCCATCCGCAATAGTCCTGCACCTGCACCTCCAGCACCCGTAGCACCTCTGGAACCCATCCATCATCCATGGTCTCCACTTCTCTGCCCCTCCCCCAACCGCAACACCTCCCAACCACCTCCCCCATCCGCAGCAACCCGTCTGCAAACACCCACCCCTCCCCCACCCACAGCACCTCCTACCCCCCTCCCCCATTTGCTGCCCACCCGCAGCCACCCACATCATCTTCACACCCCATCCTCAGCACCCCGCAACCACTCCTCCCCCACCCGCAGCACCTCTGCAACCCCTCCCCAAAATGCACCCCCTCTGCACACGCCCTCCCCCATGGACAGCAACTCCAGACGCCCTCCTTCATCCGTGGCCCCACCACTCACCCCTCCCCCACCAACAGCATCTACATACCCCATCCGCACCCCCCACCCCCACCCGCAGCACCTCTGGAACCCCTCCTCCATTCATGCCCCTTCTGTACCCGCCCCTCTCCCACCCACAGAACCAACTTGACCCCCTCCCCCATCCACGCCCCCTCTGCAAGCACCCCTCCCCCACCCACAGCACCCCCGCACCCGGCCCTACCCCACCTGCGGTGACTCAGGACTCCCTCCCCCACCCTCGGCACCCCCGCAACCACCCCTCCCCCACCCCCGGGACTCGCCATAATCCGCATCTCCCACGCACCCGCCACTCCCCCAACCACAGCACCTATTAGGTGATTCATCGTGCCCTGCGTGCGATGTTCATGCCGTCGCAAGGGGCTACGGCCCCTTAACCATCCATGCAATATTTATCCACTCACAAAATTATGATTGAAGGTCATACTCCATATAATAAAAATATTGCATGCCCTTCGGGCGTGCAAGGGCTGTAGCCCCTTGTGACGGTGTGAAGAGCACCCATAGGGCGCGATGAATCACCTAGTTTATATATATGTGATTAGATTGATTGAAACCATTGAATTATTTAATGTCCAAGTGCATTGTGAACTGTAGTTAAATTTGAGTTTCTTCAAGTAATCTTCAATCATTGTATTAATTTATTCCATTTTTATTATTGTGATTATCCAATTCTTGTTGTATAACTAATTACCATCTTCAATACAGAAGTCTTTGTGGCCTATAGAAAAAACTTCCTGTTGGAGATTACTGTCATTGAATCACTGTTGTGTATCAATCTATTCTACCTCTCTGCACCAGATACAACGAACAAGGTACATGGGAAAAATCTTAGGGAAAGGGTCTATCACCTAGCCACTGTACATCTGTGATACCTCTTCCAACCACTAGGACACCTGCCAACCCCACGGTGTTACATATATTCACCATGCTCTGTGTGGGTGGGCTACTTCTATGTAATATTTGACTGATGACCTGCTCTCCCCTTGATCTCCTCAGTAACATAGTTAGTGTGGTTGAAAAACAAGAAGTTGTCCATAGAGTTCATCCTTTGTTTTGATCCTATACTGTTATGGATGTAACCAAAGTATACCCATAGTAACTCAATAAGTCTTTTTAAATGTTATATCCCTGGATATCTTTATCAGTTAGAAATTAATCCAACCCATTTTTAAACTCAGTTACTGAGTCCGCCATGACTACCTTCTCTGGCAAGGTATTCCAGATCCTTACTGCCCTTATTGTGAAGAACCCCCTCCTTCGTTGGGTATTACATTTTTTCTCTTCTAACCTCAGAGAGTGTCCGCGTGTCCTTTTTATAGGTCTCCTAATAAACAAATCGCCTGCTAGCTCCATGTATTGTCCCTTTATGTATTTATATACTGTATGTATTGTGCCTTTATGTATTTATATACTATTTTTTAAGTGAGAACATATTTAACCTTTCCTCGTATTCCAGCGTCTCTAACCTCCTTATCAATTTAGTTGCTCGTCTCTGAACCCTTTCAATGTCTAAGATATCTTTTTTATATTGTGGTGCCCAAAATTGTACACAATATTCAA
Organism: Pseudophryne corroboree; assembly: GCF_028390025.1. Taxonomy (NCBI): domain Eukaryota; kingdom Metazoa; phylum Chordata; class Amphibia; order Anura; family Myobatrachidae; genus Pseudophryne; species Pseudophryne corroboree. The sequence continues at coordinate 365,061,643 of NC_086447.1, forward strand.
GATGTGGCCGTACCAGTGATTTATATTATGGTACAAATACACTTTCATCCCTTGTCTCAATGCTCCATTTTATGCAGGCTAAAACCTTATTTCCCTTTGTTGCTGCAGTCTGACATTGTAAACTTTTGTTAAATTTACATATTATAAATGAGCACCCCCAGATCTTTTTCTAAAACAGTTTCTCCTAAAATCTCTTTATTTAATTTGTAGGATGCATGGTTATTTTTAGTTCCGTAATGCATGACTTTACATTTATCTATATTAAATCTCATTCTCTGTTTAGATGCCCAAAGTTCCAGTTTAAATAAGTAATTCTGTAGGGACTCTGAATCATTGTCTGAGTTAATTACCCTATAGTTTAGTATCATCTGCAAAAATTGATACTATGATTTCCAGACCTTTTGTAGGTCATTAATAAATATACTGAACAGTAGAGGCCAGAGGGGGACATTTACTAAGCAGTGATAACAGCAGAGAAGTGAGCCAGTGGAGAAGTTGTCCATGGCAACCAATCAGCACTGCAGTAACTTCTATAATTTGCATACTATAGAATGATACAGAGCTGCTGATTGGTTGATGAGGCAATATCTCCATTGGCTCACTTCTCTGCTCTTATCACTGCTTAGTAAATGTCCCCCAGAGTACTGACCCTTGCAGTATTCCACTGAATACAGTGGCTCAGTTAGAGAACATCCCATTAACCATAACTCGCTGTTCCCTGTTATCCGGCCAATCACTTACCCAAGTACAAATGGTGTTTCCTATGCCGAGGTCTTTTAGTTTGAAAATCAGCCTCTTGTGAGGCACTGTATCAGTGCTCTTGCTATGTCCTTTTCTTCTCCTCCCCTTAGGTAGTATTTCTCATTGGTCTCTGACTCTGCAGTCAGACTCCTTCCTCAGACAGTTACCCCACAATGTCCCCACTTTTACTCTGTCCCATCACTATATGTAGGGGAGCTGACAGGACTCTTAATGTCCAGTTACCTCAGATAATCTGTCACAGTGCTTGCCTCACTGTCTTTTACAGCTTCTGGGTTGCCATGGCAAACCCACCTCAAATCACTCCACAACTATAGTGGCTATATTAGATATAATTAGATAGATTAGATATATTATAATTCCTCAGAGCGAACATCAGCACAAATGACAGTGGGGTATAGGGGGATGGGGGTACAAAAACCCTAGGTAGGGATGCATGTTTTGCAGCTTTTTGAGCTGGTTCATATATTTTGGACAAAATTATTGAGCCCTGATTTACTAATTGTCAAGCCTTTTTTTTTTTTTTTTTTTTTTTAGGTCTGAGTTGTGTTCCAGGAGCGGGACAGTAGACTACGTGCAAGAACCTAAGTGCCTGAATGAAGTTCCTCCGCATATATGAAGACTAATGCTTGGAACTGTAGTGGTGTATGAGAGTCTGTAATGCAGGTGGCACTGAGAGCAGGAAACACTTATACTGAGTAGGAGGCTGAAATACTTGATAACTGGAACAGGATGACTGGATCAGCATATAGCCGGACTGCTGGACCAGCTGAGTACTGGATTAGACTGTGCTGGAAACTGGGATATCTGAGGACTGGACCTGACTGTGCCGGATACTGGAACCGCTGAAGACTGGACTGTGATGGATACTGGAGCAGCTGAGGACTGGACCGGACTGCGCCGGATACTGGAGCAGCTGAGAACTGAACCGGGCTGCCCCAGATACTGGAACAGCTGAGACCTAGACCAGACTTTGACAGATCTTGTAACAGCTGAGACCTGGAAGCTGGGAACTGGAATTGAAATGGATAGCTGGATGGCTAGGAGGCAGGATCCAGGATGGAACTGGATAACTGGATTGCTAGTATCTGGGAACCGGGATTGAACTGGATAACTGGATGGCTAGGAGCCAGGAATCCTAATGGAACCGGATAACTGAATTTTTAATAACCGGGATTGAACTGTAAAACTGGATTGGCAAGTACTTAGGTACTGAGATTGAACTGGATAACTAGATTGACTAGAAGCCAGACTCAGATTGCAGGCACTAGGCAGAGTAGTCTGGATAGGCGGCAGACTGCGGAAGACCAGGATGGCATCTGGATACCCAAAGTTGCACTGGTAATTTGCCTGTGCACCTGAGAGTACCTTTGCACGGCTGGCTGTGCTCTGACTGATTGCAAACATCATCTAAGTGGAAACTGAGTCCTGACTGGCTGGAAGCAAACAGGTGATTGAGTTTAACATGGTGGTGCCCATGTCCCAAGTTTGGCAGGAAATTTGGTGTGTGGATAGGTCAGACAACGCTGTGCACACAGACCTTATTCCATTAGAGACCATGGCCTTCCTAGACAATGAGAGTGATGTTACAGGTACCTTGGACAAATAGTTCGTAGCATGACACTGATATATATCTTCCCAATTGAAATCCATTTAATGTATTGATTACACAATTATTACCAAAGCCATAATTATTACCAAGGTCATAACCTTACATTTTCTATATTGAACCTCATCCGCCTTTTCTATTTTGAGCTTACCATTTAGGCTTTGATATTGACTTACAGTTACTGTATGTTCTGTGCAAATAGCTTTACACTCTAGTACCATTTACAAATATTGACATTTATTCAAAAGGGAGCATATTCATTAAGGTGAATGAGACCATTATACATGCAGGCTATGAAAACTGAAAGTTTTTTGAGCTAGATAGCATGAACTGACACCATCTTCAGATGGCATTAGAAACCACAACTTAGCCCATTGCTTTTGGAAGAAAGTCCGCAGTGCAATGGAGGATCCATGCAGATCCCTCTACCTTCCCCATCCCGCTATATGTGCATGAGTGAAATAAGCGCAGTAACATACCTTGTCATTATAAAGGTTTGCAGCTACTAATTAGATTAGCGGAGAAAGGGCCTGCTTCTGAGTTGGATGCAGAACAGAAAAGAGCAAGTTACTTTGCACCTTGGCAAAACCATGTGACACTACAGGTAATGCAGATTCATAAAGTGCAGAGAGATTTAGGGCTTGGTTCAGAGAGGGAGGGAAATGCAATGCTGCATGCAGCCATCATTGTATTTTCGTCCGATCTTCAGGAAGGGGAGATGCCTCCTGCATGTTGCTGCGATCCTAGCACTGCGACCAACATTGCAAGCTGGGAGCCACCCAGATGGCCAGCTGAGTAACCTCCAGCTTATTGACGAAAGCAGGGGCTACGAGGCCATGAAGTCTGTGCAGTTACACACAGACCCCTGGCTCTCCCCTCACAAAAAATGGGGGTGCCACCGGCAGAAGCGAAGTGCTGGCGAGATGCAATGCTCGTTCTGTGTCCAAAGAAGCAACTGCTATGCGTGCTGTGTCCATCTCTGAATCAGGACCGTTGTTTGTCCATGTGCCGTTACAGTGCTGTTTTTGCTTTATTTTCACGTCAGAATTAAGCGCAAAGTGTCAGTGTTAGGGACCGTAGCACAGCTGCTTTTCAGAGCAGTTGTCACAATACTGTATTGCTCCAGTCCATTAAGGCCAGTACTCACGGCCCGATGCGGGAGAGATGTGTGCTGAGCGAACCGCTCAGCACACATCTCTCCCGCCGCTCAGCACAGCGCGATCTGTGCTGAGTGTGCGGGGGGAGACGGGGGGCCGAACGGCAGGCCAATCTAGCACCAGCGATAGCGATGCGTGGGGCTGCGCATCGCTGTCGCTGTTAGGGCTATACACACGGAGCGATCTTGCTGAAAATCTAAGCAATCTAGTCAGATTGCTTAGATTATCGCTCCGTGTGTACCCCCTTTAGTGTCTGCCGCTGAAAATATAACTTTCATGGTGCCTCCACACTTCAGGAATAGGCCACTTTATCTTTTACTAAATATTTAATTAAATAATAGATTGGCTCACGCCCAGTCTGAATATGTTCCATTGATAATAACTCTTTGTTATGCACAAACGTTCATAGTTACAGCACCCGTCTCAGGGCTCTTATATTATATACCAAACTGTTACATGGAACTACAGTATATGAAATTATCAATTTTTTTTCACAAAATACAAATAAATAATATGAACTTCCTAATAAGACCCAGTTTACAACTTCCTGTCTCATAGCTATTGATCAGATTACTTTTCCATAACAAGTCCCCTAAAAATGAAATTATTAGTTAATTTTCAGTAAAAAATTCCTGGATGATCGCTCTGGGACTGATTACCAACTGTGTTTAAAAATTTTAATTGACAACATATGCCAAACGTGATCACAGATGGGTGGATACATCTGCACAAGAGGCTTTATCAATCTTAAACTTGTTTAGTTGTAAATTAACTTCCTCTTCATTTAGACCAATTACTTGGGCTATAGAGCTCTTTACAGCACAACATGTTTCCTACTCTTGTTTCTTACTCTTTAAAAACAGATGGAAAGAATACATTTTAAAGTTCATCTATTGTAGATCAATTGTACATGTTTTACATTTTTGCTATTTAAATAATTGAAATTGATTTTTAGAAATGTGTTTTTCCGTTTCTGTCTTTGGCATGGGCGTAACTATAGTGGGTGCAAGGGTTGCCATTGCTACGTGGCACAGAGGCTTGAGGTGGGGGTGGGGGTGGCAGGATATAAAGTTGCATACCGATATCCCAGATTATCCTGCTAAGCAGTTGGGTCTGATCCATTGCCCAGCCTGAATTGTGTGCTGGGGCGTAGCCAGAACTTTGTGGACCCCATAGCAACATTGTGAAGGGGCCCCTGTCCAATGCTTCTAGAGAGATACCTCTCCACAGCAGTTGTTAGTTTTATGCCCCATAATAGTGCCCTAGTTACTGCTATGCCTCATAGAAGTTCCCTAGTTTGTTTTATAAACCATAGTAGTGCCCTAGTTCACATTATGTCACATATTAGGGCTGCCAGTATACATTATGCAACACAGTATCCCCACTTGACATGATGACATACCGTATAGTGCACTGCCCTCCAGTTCATACTATACCACATTACAACGAACAGGTCCAGGGTTATAACTAGATATATAATAGGCCACAAAGCTAAAGTGTGTAAGGACCCCTATGCACCACAAAATTATTAAAAAATTACATAACACATGTAACTATGACAGGGAAGGTTGGCCCCTTTCAGCTCTGGGCCCCATATACTCTTAGCACCTATTGTAGCTGCGCCCTTGATTGTGTGACATTACATTTTCAGTGAGAGGAGTATGTAGTTGGTTTTATAATGGTAAGGGGCACTGTAATGGGGCATAATTTGAATTGTATTCCACTGTAATGTGGCACAATATGAACTGGAGGGCACTGTTATGTGTCATACTCTGATCTGCTCATTGTAATGTGCAGGGTCCTATAATATTACATAATAAGAACTGGGGCACTTTAATGTGACACAACATAAAACGGAGGCACTATAGTGTGACATAATATGTACTGGGGACACTATGGGGGACATGTACTAAGCAGTGATAAAAGTGGAGAAGTGAGCCAGTGGAGAAGTTGCCCATGGTGGCAACCAATCAGCAGCTCTGTATACTTTTATAGTATGCAAATTATAAATGTTACGTCAATGCTGATTGCTTGCCATGGGCAACTTCTCCACTCCGTAGGAGCCTTCTTGGATTCACACCAAGACACATATTTTCTCCAAATACGGTGGTAATGTTTAGACGTTACTCCTTTCCTGACCTGAATAAGAGTGGGGATGACTTCTTTGGGAATACCCTTTCGGGTAGCCGCGGTAAGTCTTGATACACACACGGCCCCTGCTTCAGCAGGTTCTCGCGAGGAGGAAGAGGCCGAGGATCTTCTATAAGCAACTCCTGAAGATCTGATACCAAGCCCTCCTTGGCCAGTCTGGGGCAATGAGGATTGCTCGAACCCTTGTTCTTCTTATGATTTTTAGAACTTTCGGTATCAGTGGAAGTGGAGGGAAGACATATACTGACCGAAACACCCACTGGGTCACCAGTGCATCCACTGCTATTGCTTGAGGGTCTCTCGACCTGGAACAATATCTCTGAAGCTTCTTGATGAGACGAGATGCCATCATGTCTACTTGAGAAACTCCCCAAAGACTTGTCACCTCTGTGAAGACTTCTTGGTGGAGACCCCATTCTCCTGGATGGAGATCGTGTCTGCTGAGGAAGTCTGCTTCCCAGTTGTCCACTCCCGGAATGAAAATTGCTGACAGAGCTCTTGCATGCCTTTCTGCCCAGAGGAGGCTCTTTGTCACCTCTGCCATCGCCGCTCTGCTTTTCGTTCCGCCTTGACGGTTTATGTACGCGACTGCTGTTACATTGACCGACTGGATTTGTACTGGTTGATCTTGAAGAAGATGTACCGCTTGTAGAAGGCCGTTGTAAACGGCTCTCAATTCCAGAACGTTTATGTGAAGGCAGGTTTCCTGACTTGACCATTTTCCTTGGAAGCTTTCCCCCTGTGTGACTGCTCCCCAGCCTCGGAGACTTGCATCCGTGGTTACTAGGACCCAGTCCTGAATCCCGAACCTGCGTCCCTCTAGTAGGTGAGAACTGTGTAGCCACCACAGGAGCAAAATCCTGGCTTTGGAGGACAGGATTATCTTCCGGTGCATGTGTAGGTGGGATCCGGACCACTTGTCCAACAGGTCCCACTGGAATACTCTGGCATGGAATCGGCCAAACTGTATGGCCTCGTAGGCTGCCACCATTTTCCCCAACAACCGAATGCATTGATGTATTGACACTCTTGTTGGTTTCAAAATTTGTTTGACCATTCTCTGGATTTCCAGAGCCTTTTCTACTGGAAGAAATACTCTCTATACTTCTGTGTCCAGTATCATCCCCAGAAAGGACAATCTTGTCGTCGGTTCCAATTGAGACTTCGGAAAATTCATGATCCAACCGTGTTGTTTGAGTATTGACAGGGAGAGTGCAAGGAAGCCCCAGCGTCATGCTGCAGATTTGGCAGAAGCAGGGGTTGATTTCTGCTCCTGCGATCCTGGAGACGCTGCGGATTTCTTTCCTCTTCCCCTTCCTCTACCTGCAAAGAAGGGGGAACCTTTGGCCTTTTTGTATTTGTTGGGCCGAAAGGACTGCATGTGAGAGTGCTGTGTCTTTTTCAGTAGCGGATCTTGCCACGGGCAAGCAGTACTTTTGCCCGGGGCGCCGCCTTCCGGAGGGCGCTGGCGCCATCCGGAGGGCGCCGCACCATGGCAAGATCCGCCACTGCTGTGCCCTCCGCTGCCCGCTGTGCCCCCCGGCTCCTGCGGCTCTGGTCCCGTGAAGTGAACTAGACGCGTAGCGTCTAGTTTCCCTTCGCAAAGAGGACCATTACTGAGCGGTGCGCGATGACGTCATCATGCACCGCACAGCAAAGGTCCTCTCCGCGAAGGGAACTAGACACTACGCGTCTAGTTTCCCTTCGCGGAGAGGACCTTTTGCTGTGCGGTGCGCGATGACGTCATCGCGCACCGCTCAGCATTTAAGCGGCGCTTCTGCTGTACAGGGGGCGTGACTGACCACGCCCCCTGTAGTAAGCCACGCCCCATTCCCTGCCCGGGGCGCCGAGGGCATTCGAACCGGCCCTGGTCTTTTTCACCAGTGCAGGAGCATAAGGCAAGAATGTCGACTTACCTGCGGTAGCCGCAGAGACAAACGCATCCAGCCCATCTCCAAACAAAGCCTCACCTTTATACAGGAGAGCATCCATATTTCTTTTGGAATCTGCATAGGCATTCCACTGGCGAATCCACAACGCCCTAAGAGCTGATACTGCCATGGTAGCGGCTTTTGAACCCAAGAGTCCAATATCTTTCATGGCTTCTAGCATGTGTGCAGCAACGTCTTTTTATATGACCTAACGTTAGGAGTATCTCGTCTCTATCTATTGAGTCAATTTCTGATGACAAGTTATCTGACCATTTTTCGATAGCCCTACTCACCCACGCGCAAGCGATGGTGGGCCTGAGCAACGTACCATTGGCCACATAAATAGATTTTAACGTAGTCTCCAACTTGCGGTCTGCCGGCTCCTTCAGTGAAGCCGTCCCAGGTGCAGGGAGAATCACCTTTTTAGTTAACCTTGACAGGGCACTGTCTAATATGGGGGGTGACTCCCATCTTTTCCTGTCCTCTGCCGGGAAAGGATAAGCAAGCTGAATCCTTTTGGGAATCTGAAATTTCTTTTCAGGGTTTACTAAAACTCCCTCAAATAAAGTATTAAGCTCATGAGAAGGAGGGACAGTTACATTAATTTTTCTTTCTTTATAAAAATAAGCCTTCTCCTGAGGTACAGGAGGGGCTTCCGTAACTTCCAAAACTTCCTTTATAGCAACAATCATATATTGAATGCTTTTTGCAAATTTAGGATCTATCCCCCTGGAATCACTATCGTCGACACAGGAATCAGAGTCCGTGTCGGTATCAGTATGTACTATTTGTGCAAATGGTCTCTTATGTGACCCAGAGGGGTCGCCTGCTGATGAAAAGGCAGAACTATGAAAAAATCACATCTTCCACTGATTTTCTCCAGCTCTCTGCATGAGACTCAGACTTATCTAATCTCTTACTGATATGATTCAAACTATCACATAATTCTTTCACCCATTCAGGCTCGTGGTGTGCCGGCAGCACCACCACATTACACCTCTGTGTCCCTAAAATGGCTCCCTCAGGGGAAGAGCTCCCTGCCTCAGACATGTCACACACTAGAGATGAGCGGGTTCGGTTCCTCTGAATCCGAACCCGCCCGAACTTCAGGTTTTTTTACACGGGTCCGAGCAGGCTCGGATCTTCCCGCCTTGCTCGGCTAACCCGAGCGCGCCCGAACGTCATCATCACGCTGTCGGATTCTCGCGAGGCTCGGATTCTATCGCGAGACTCGGATTCTATATAAGGAGCCGCGCGTCGCCGCCATTTTCACACGTGCATTGAGAGTCATAGGGAGAGGACGTGGCTGGCGTCCTCTCCGTTTAGAGAAGAGAGAGACACAGTATTTTGGGGAGCATTATTAGGAGGAGTACTACTATACTGTATACTACTATACTACTTGCTGAAGTGATATTTATAGATTAGATAGTGTGACTGTAAGTGTATTATCTGACTTGTGGGGGAGACACTGACAGTGGGGAGCAGTTAGAGTCTGAGAGCAGGACTCAGGAGTACATATAACGTACAGTGCACACTTTTGCTGCCAGAGTCAGTGCCACACTGCCATTGTTGTGACCACACTGACCACCAGTATAATAATATATTTTGTGATTGTCTGCTTAGGCCTCGGAGTACTAGTTGCAAGTTGCAACGTGACCTGAAGTGACCACCAGTTTAATAATCAATCACCACCAGTTTAATATATATATATATATAATTGTATATAATATATATATATATATAATATTGTATACCACCTACCCGTGGTTTTTTTTTTTTTCATTCTTCTTTATACATACTACTATAGTAGCTTACTGTAGCAGTCTGCGGTGCTGTGCTGACCTGACAGTGTCCAGCAGGTCCGTCTTCAGTCATTACATAATAAATATATATAGTACCTGTCCGGCTGCAGTACTAGTGATATTATATTGATTTCATCTCATTATCAATAATTTATCATCCAGTCTAGACTCTATATTAGCAGCAGACACAGTACGTTAGTCCACGGCTGTAGCTACCTCTGTGTCGGCACTCGGCAGTCCATCCATAATTGTATACCACCTACCCGTGGTTTTTTTTTTCTTTCTTCTTTGCACATACTACTATAGTATAGTAGCTTACTGTAGCAGTCTGCGGTGCTGCTGAGCTGACAGTGTCCAGCAGGTCCGTCATCAGTCATCATTACCTAATAAATATATTATCTACCTGTCCGGCTGCAGTACTAGTGATATTATATATACATACATATATATATTGATTTCATCTCATTATCAATCATCCAGTCTATATTAGCAGCAGACACAGTACGTTAGTCCACGGCTGTAGCTACCTCTGTGTCGGCACTCGGCAGTCCATCCATAATTGTATACCACCTACCCGTGGTTTTTTTTTTCTTTCTTCTTTGTACATACTACTATAGTATAGTAGCTTACTGTAGCAGTCTGCGGTGCTGCTGAGCTGACAGTGTCCAGCAGGTCCGTCATCAGTCATCATTACCTAATAAATATATTATCTACCTGTCCGGCTGCAGTACTAGTGATATTATATATACATACATATATATATTGATTTCATCTCATTATCAATCATCCAGTCTATATTAG